>NW_007035196.1:1733-139330 GCF_000164805.1 Carlito syrichta | reverse complement strand
GAGAGAGAGAGAGAGAGAGAGAGAGGAGAGAGATTGATTGATTCAAGGAATTGGCTCATGCATTAGCGGGGGCTAGCAAATCTGAAATCTGTAAGGCAGGCCTGCAGGCTGGAAACCCAGGCAGAAGTTGATGCTGCAATCCTTGGCCAGTATTTCTTCTTTTCTGAGAAAACACAGTTTCTGCTATTAAAGTTCTTCAACTGATTGGGTGAGGCTCACCCATGTTATTGAGAGTAATGTCCTTTAGATAAAAATGATTGTAGATACAAACCACACCTACAAAATATCTTCACAGCAATATTTAGATTGTTTGATTAAATGACTGGGTATTATAGCTTAGCCAAGTTGACACATCACAAACAAATCATCACACCCACTGAAGATTCTAGTAGAATGTTACATTCAAATTGAGAAAGAAGATTTGATGGGACAGTGCAGATTCCTCTTAACCTCAGATAGAAACACCATATTTTTGTTTCTCTACTGGTAAACTAATAAATAAAACCCTTGTGGCTTATGCTGTCAACTTTCTTCTAGAAGCTAGCAAAAGTGTGATACATTTTTTTATTGTGAATTCCATTTCATGCCTTAGATTCCAAGATGTTCAGAACAATGAATGGCAATTATCTGGTTTACAGTATATTCACTGCAAAATTCTCAGTGCTTCAGAGGGAAAATGCTGGCAGGCCAATTTCACTTCTTATTTATGGGGACCGTTATCTGCATTTCTCCAGCTCTGACTCCTTCCCAGGAAGGTACAGGTTATCAAAGGTAGAAGGTAGGCAAAAAAGGCCTCCCACCCCTCCCACCAAATACACAATCTTCATAAAGCTGTGAGCCAAATGAGGTCATTCCCATTATCAGACCGAGTATCAGCGTGTTAGAGAAGATGGTTCCATGTTCATCCACACATCTATACTCTTGCCTGCTCAGATGAGCTCAGTTCGGCACCCCTGGCTCAGGGGTCCGACCTTCCCTTACTCCTTCACCCCAAAATACATGCCCAATACTGAATTTGGTTCCTCTTCTTGTCCTCCCATAGTCCCCTGCTTATCTCTAGCATAGCAAGGACGATATTGGGATATAAATATCATTTCATGTCTTCTACTAAATGGTAGAGAAAGATGTTAGGTCTTTTATGCCTAGATCCCTCGCCCAGACCAATATTCAGGCCATTTTTCAAAATATTGGCCAGGAATCCTTGGGGCATCCCTGAGATCCTTTCAGGGATTCATAAGATCAGAACTATTTTTATAAAAGTGCTAAGCTAGTATTTGCTTTCTCTGCTTTCATTCTCTCTGAAGGAGTTTTCCAGAGGCTATAAACATGACACTGAAACAGACTGACCGCAGAAGCAGATAGGAGAATCCAGCTGTCTTCTATTAAGCCAGACATGAAAGACATTTGTAAAATGTAAAACAATGGCACTCTTCCCACTATTTGAAAAAATATATAATGATACAGTTATTTTAAATAAAAAGTATGTTATTTGGGCCAATACGTGATGCGCTTATCAGTGTTACTTTTAACTTAATAAATGTATATTTTAAAATTTTTCCAGTTTTCATCACTAATGCAATAAATAACAATAGGTATAACCCATAAAAACTAAAGCTCCTTGGGGTTGCTAACAATATGACTCTTTTAGTCCATGCCTAAAAGACAATATGTAAGAGTACTCTGAAACCAGAAAATTTGGCATTTGACATATGTCTTGGCAAAGAATATAAAACATAGCACATATTACTCATGTAGGAAAAAAGAGAGTGGGTGAGTGAAGCAACAGAGTGGGGAGAGAAGAAGGGAATAGTGAGGGGAGGGGAAGAAAGGACATCTAAAGTTGTTAAGGCAAGACTCACACAATCAGTTCTTAGACTGAACTCAGTTGAGGAAAAGCGGATCAATGCAGTGATAAGATGGTTTTTTTTCTGGTTCTGGTTGTGAAGAAAAAGCAACTTATTGGCTGAATAGCTTGCACACCAATTGTTGTGATACTGTGTAGGTAATAGAGCCGCTGACTCTTTTGGAAAAAGAAAAAGGAGCATCTTGTTGCATGAACTTGAGTTCATGCTGTCAGGAGAATAATTGTCTGAAATCACAGTCCTTATATCTATTGCGACCTGGTTGGAGAAACTGCCATAAAAAGAAACAAACTTCATAAATCATCCCTGAAAATGGCATCAAAGGTTAAAAGCATTGTGATGAATTTATAAAATAAATGTGGACTTTGAATTTACAGAGTGTTTGGGAGGCAATCATTGTGTCTCAAAGGAGTATCATGATCTTAGCGATTTTTCAACATCTCCACTGTTGAAGATGTCTATTTCTCCTGGAGGTAAATAGAATGAATATTGGCCAGCTGGAAGAGTCTCTCAATGCCTAAGGCATATTTCCCAAAATTGATGACTGAGACCCTTGATTTCAGTAGTATTAATCATGGGCCCTGGCACATGGTATGTGCTCCACAAATGTGTGTTAAAAGATCACCAGTGAATGAATAAATAAGCTTTGATTGCTTGTGTTAATTATCTGGGCAAAGACCCATATACAGTGGTTCTTCTCTAATTATAAATTATCTTAAAATAAAAAAGAAAATAGTATCTTAGCACTTTTACAAAAAATAGTTTGGACCTTGTATATCCCTGACAGGGTCGCAGGGTCCCCCGCCCCAAGAGTTCCTAGCCACATTTTGAGAACTGTTATGCTGAGTTAGGGATATAGATGTAAAGACCTTATCATCTGGGAGAGGTTTGCTTGGAGGACCTAGACAAACATACCTTTCCATATTAGGAGGAACAACATTAATTATGCCAGAGACCAGCTGGGCAGCAGGGGAGGTCTTGCCCTACCTTTTATAGAAGATAGAGTGTGAAGCTGATTGTATCCTGGAAGCATTCAATGTAAGGAGATATCACCGCTGAGAACTAGTCAATCCTTGTTTTTAAATTGAGAAAATGATATTGAGAATTAACATAAAACTATTCTTTGTAAATGTCTCAATTTTCACTGGTGTGACTGGTTTCCTTCCTATTCCTTAAATTCACCAAGCTCAGTCCTTCCTTGGGGCATCTGCACTAGCTGTTCCCCCTGCCGGAAATGCCTTCCCCTCAGTCACATGACTGGCTCTTTCTCATCATTCACCCTCTGCTCAGACCTCTGAGAACCCCTACTTGAAGACAATCTGAAGTATCTTCCCCTGCTCCACAACTCATCCTGTCACACCTTTATTGTTTTCATCACAATGGTCATACCTGAAATTACCTTATGTAAGCCTTGACTTTTTACCGTCCGCCTTGTCCCTTGGGAATGGAAGTCCTGAGAGCATACAGCTAGTCTGTTTTGTGCATCAGTATTTTTCTGGAGCACAGACAGCTCCTAGCCCACGGAAAGCACCAATAACTACAAGCTGAATCAATGAATGTATAGCATCCATCATAGCTGTCAGTGAGGTCAGAAAAGCTTTCTGACACCAGCCCCTTTTTCCTGTGGAACTAGCTGGCTCGCCGCCTCCCCCCTGAGGGCCCCATTCTTACCAGTGTTCTTTCTCACCTCCTGTGGTTGCCGCCACAGCCCTCTGTCCCCTCTTCTTATCATCCCCAAGGCCTCAGGTGGAGCATGCCTGCTTAGACAGTCCAAGTCAAGGCTCTCCTTATTGTCCAAAGAGAATTTGAGAAGTCCCATGACCCTTTACCTTAGAAAGAAATGAGGCTCTCAAAGAAGGAATTCAGAGGTGAGGTAACAATTTTAAGAATGGCCCCTTGCATCTTGATTTCCTTTTGAGCATCCCCCTCCCCAACACACACCCAGGTGCACCCAGTCCTCAAAGCTCTTTCTTCACCCCATGCCCAAGCTGGTGGGAAACAGTGAGCAGGGCCCACCCAGCACTGGAGAGGCAGCCCTGCTCTGCGCTGTTGCTGGGATGTGACCAAACCAGAGATGTCGCCAAATTCCTGCCACAGGGAGGTGGTTCCAGCCTCAGAGAGTTACACAGTCAACAGAGAGCATGTTCATGCTTTTGTGTAAAAAAATTGTTTTTTTCTTTTTGTTAACCGCCTGGCAGCTCCTTATATTTCCGGTGCCAATGGGTACACTGGTTCCTCCACCCCTGTGTCTTTATAAAGCAGTCTATGCCTAAAAGACAACAGAACTCAGAAGGGGGCTGAGAGGAGCCATGCAGGGGACATGTGCTAGGATCCCACCCCCAACAGTGGACACTGAAACCTCAACCCTTTCTCCATAGGAGTGTATAAGCTCACACATGCCCTGGCACACAGCTTCAGAGTACTTATAAACCCAGCTCTCTGAGACACCATGTAAGCCAGGCAGGCACCCAAGTGCCCCCAGCCAATAAGACTGCTGTCAGGCTTCCATTAGGAATGTCTGAGTTAAATGTAGTGTATGTAGAACAGGCTTTAGGGCCTGTTCCCAGGGCTAGCACACAGCAGGTTCTTTAAGTATGTCTTAGATTAGGAAGCATTTATGTCTTGGGTGTGTAGAGTATCTCCAATTCCAGTGAGCCTGGGGTAGAAAAAAAGACATTTCCTGTGGTGCGAGGGAAGGCGATTACATATAAAGCAGAACTTTGCAAACTTTATGCTTAATCCTGGTATAGGATAGGACTAAAGGAGGCAGTAGCTTCATCCCCACTGGAAATAACTTCCAAAATAGCTTCTGCCCACAAATAACACTGGGCTAACAGAATGCAAACACCAATTGCCCACGTATGCAGTGTAATCCATAAGCAACAGTTTTTTTCAACAAATATTTATCAACTATTGCGTTGGGGAAACTATGCCAGATATTGGCGGTACAACCCAAATACTTATACTAATAATTAACTATAATAAGTAATTATATTAATAATTATAATTGGGATAAGTGGTAAGAAGAAGTGCAGGAACGTATGAAGATATATGCCAAGAAAAGGGACATGATTGGGGGTGTTGGAGGGAATAGTCTTCATAAATGACAGGTAAGTTGAGAGGGATCAAAGAATATTCCAGGAAGAAAGAACTACATGGGGAAAAAACAGAGAGGCAGGAGCATGGTCCACTTAAGAAAGAACCATAAAGGGATAATGTAGTGTGTGGAGTCAGAGAGACGGGGTTGGCTATGCTTGGAGACACTTCCAAGGAAATTAGAACAGGACTCAGAGCTCTAACTATGTAATTTATTAATGTATAAATTAATACATACATCAATTATTGGTAATAATACATTCATTCATAGTTAATCTAGCAGATGTAATTTTGTAGGAATGTCAGAGGAAGGGGAGGTCAAGGATGAATTTACCTTTATGAGCACTCAGGAGCCCGAGGCTGGGCCTCAGCTAGGTGTTGCATGATGATCTGGGTGGGCAAAGAAGTGAAGAAGAGTTCACAGCCTGAATATCCACCTAGACTCCTCCCCACTTTCTCATCTGTCAATTCATCCTCAGCATATCTATATATTGCTCCTCATCAAAATGTCTCTTCTGAGTCAGCTTTCCTCCCTTACTGCTTAAACCATGCCCCCATCATTGCCCTTGGAGCATGCACAGCAGGTGCTTAATAAATGCTTAGGCCACACCTGCCTATCTGGTCTTAGAATATCAGCCAGAGCAATAAGCTTCTTTTGGACAAGTCAATTATAGATATAAACAGCTTCAGGAGCATTTGCTTATAAGCTTGTGCATAAGAGATAGGTGAGTGTTTTTGACAAACCCACATTATACCTTCCAAGACACTATCCTAATGATCCGCAGAGTGGATCAAGCCCCTTCCCTGCTAAAATCCTTCCAGCAGCTCCTATCACCCTGCAGATAAATACCTCACTCTTAACCTGGCCCACAGGTTGTTCATTTTGCAATCCCCACTAGTCTCTGACTCCCACTTGCTGATTAATATCCCCCAACATCTTGAGCTATTTCCAGTGTCCTGGGCATGTTCTTCTTTGTTTTCACCCCCGCCTTAAGCCCAGAGCTTCTCTCCCACCATTTCTCAAGGTTTTGGGGGATTCACACTCTTCCTATATGACCTTCCATAGGCCAAGTCCATCCCCAAACCATTTACTTTCCTGCTATAACCACTCTTTTCTCTCTTGTGCTAAGCTGTTTGTATTTGCAAAAGACTCATTCAAAAGGAGCTTATTGCTCCATCTATTCTTCTGAAGCCAAATGCCAAAGCATTGCCCATGGATTTGTCAAGTACCTGCTGTGTTTTAGACCCATTTCGGTCACCAAGAAAAGTGCAGGACAGGCACAGGTTTTCCATTGTGAGGATCACAATCTAATGTCAGTGACATCACCATCAGGAAGGAAGCCCTTTCTAAGAACAAGGTGCAGAGGGTACCATGTAAAATTAGATCAATATTCTACTTTGACTTTACTGTTGCCTTCCTTTTGGTGCTGTAGTTAATGTTTTCTGTGAGTTGAACACCTATCTTATGTACTGGGAGTTGTACCACACTGTGGCAGCATGAACTCCCTGGGAAGCAGTCTTTAAGACAGAGTTTTGTGTGCAGGATGTTTATTTAGCTGTGCCCTTGGGGTCAACATCAATGCAAGAGAAGGAAAGGAAGCAGGAGAGACAGAGGGAGAAAAGGAGCTGTGATGCAGCCCAATGGCAGCTTCAATAAATCCCAGGAACCTCTAGAGCTTGAATGACCCCTTACCAGGTATCCGGAGTTAGGCCCAGATGGATGGACCTATATACTCTTGAATGCATCAGTCATTGGATAGGAGGCACCCCAGGAAGGGGCTTAGCTTTGAACAAATGTACCCCTCTGGTTGAAAGCAATGTCTGGGGTCAGCAGCCGAAAGGTGTCTCTGCCAATAGTTCCCCCAGCATCTGGGGCAAATAGTACTTTATCTGAAGGGTGATTTGGGTGGCTCATTGCTGTGTTCACTGTACACTTTGAAAACTCATAACAACCCAATGATAGTATCCCCATTTTAAAGATGAGAAACTGGCCTGGTGAGAGTAACATTGATCAAGATTCCACAGCTGGACTTGAACTCAGTTCTGATTCCACTGCTTATGTGCTTCTATCACTGTGCAATGCTCATTCCTTCCAAGCAGGTGCACACTGTACTTTCACCTAGCAAAGGCTGGGCACACAACAGACCATAAGTACCTACTGTTAGTTGAAGTAACCAGGATGACACAGGGAAGAAGCTCAGGTTAGTATGGGGAGTGAGTAGTGTGTACCATCAAGTATGCTCACCTCTACATCATGAGGGGTGATGCCTCATCCGAGGTCGCATTCAGGAACCCAAGAAATGGTACCAGGGTTAGGATTTGCAGATGGGAGCTATCTAATTTAACAAATAAAAATACAGAACATCCAGGTAAATTTGAATTTCAGATAGACAACAATTTATTTTTTTAATGTAAGTATGTTCATGCAATAGTTGGGATGTGCTTCTAATTAAAAAAAAGAAAAAACAAAAACATCTGCTGTTTGACATTCAAATTAACTGGGTGCCCTATATTTTATCTGGCAACTTTACTCATAGGTGAGCAGGAAGGGTTCCATCACTATCTACAAGGTGATTTCAATAATACAGAATGTTCCTTGGACCAAACTCCTTTCCAGTCTGTTGTTGTCTGACATCCATTTACTTGTATCTAATGTTTCTCATTGCTGCTTAGTGTGTTGGCATCCCTGGGAGACTGAACACATAAGCGACACTTATATAGCCTCAAAAGTTTACTGAGAGCAGGTTTTGAAAAATACACACAAGAGAGCATGGGAGAAGGAACCATCAAAAATGAACGTTTCTTTTTTTAAATTTTATTTATTTATTTATTATTATTTTTAATCAATATTTTTTATTATGATATTGTGGGGTACAGTTAAGGGTTAGGTATACAAATATGCTTCATTCAGGCACCCTTGTTGATAAGAGGTATCTCCCAAAAATGAACATTTCTAAGAGGACAAAGGACTCAGAATGAGAAGAGGTTGGTGGTATGCAAGACAGCCATGTTACTCAGCCCAGCTCCAGGAGGAGAAAGTTCCAGTCTTTTAGGATGGCTCCTTAGGCTCATGGGTCTCCCTCTCTGGCTTGAAGGCTAACGCTCTGGCCCCTCCTCCACAGTAAACCCTGCCCATTAACAACCAGCTGCATCCATGGCCTGTCTGTGGGTCACCAAGACATCTGATGGTCCATTGTTACCACATCTAGAACAGTCCCAAGTTTTGCAAAAGTCCTAGCACCCTACTCACAGTCTCCTCACTCTAAAGTTGACTAGAACTTGAGGTTTCTTAGCAGTTCTGTGATAAGGAAACAATATGGAGACAATAAAAATGCTGCCACAAGTGACCTGAATTTCTTCCTCTTCTCTCAACTTTCCAGATGAGCCATTCCCTTTTATTACCCAGAGATTCATAACAACGCATAAGTGAATGCAGCAGCTTAAATAGTTTTCTTTTAGGAGTTTGGCACTAAATACATTAAATGAATTCCCTCAGCTCTTGGACAAGAAGCCATTAGATATGGACTATTACTTGCATTATCATTACATTAGTGGGTCATTATGAAAAATAAAAGTTCTAATCAGCATGAGCATTTATAAAGTGCCATGATGGGGAATATGCCAGGTTGGGCTGTCTCAAACATCCAAACTAACCACAGTGAGTAATGACTTTGAAGAACAGCAACAACAAAAAAGGTTGAACACAAAGAATTGCTTTAGCAAATCTCACTCAAAGTTATTAGCAATTAAAGGCTTTAAGGAGAAAGTGGAGGTCCAACCCCATCTCTTCAGCTAAGTGAAGGAGTTCTCCAAGCTCTCCTTGGTGCCCGGTGACAACACTCACTGTTTTCACCTTCCTCACCTCAGCCTCCAGTGAGGACAAGAGGATCCTCCACAGTCCTCATGAGGCTCCAGGCAGCCCCAAAGTCCTTCAGACATAGCTAAGGGCCTGCAGTGTGTGGTCAGGAGCAGCTGCGTGATGATGTGGCAAACCCTCCAACCCTGCTTCAATCCTGCCCTTTCCAACTCATCCATTTAGTTTTACTGTGAGCCTTTTTATGGTTACAGACGATCAGAAATGAGCTATAATCACTTCCCCTGGTTTAACCTTCAAGGGCAAATCAGGAAGCTACTAACACACAATGATTTTAAAGTGATCCAGCTACCTACTTGTGTTTCAGGGGACTCTGTTATGTCCATGGGAATGTGAGTCAATTATGGGGCCCAGACACTGGGAATGGCATCATGGTTGGGTCTTTGGTCAGGAGCTGGATTGGGGGAACAGTTATCCTGCAGTGACCACAAACAGATTGAGTCAGTGGGTGAGGGGAAAACTATGTGAGCAGCTGAGCCAAAGTTCCAACAGAGAAGCTGACCCAACCCTGGGATCAAGGCGCCCTCACAAGTGAGTCTGAAATTTGGGGACTGGAGGCCAGAAACAACATGGGCATGAGGCAGAAAGGTCATCTTTGAAGCCTTGGCCTCAGGCTCCTTCCCGTCTCCTCTAGGATGCTCTCCCTGACTTCCCAAGGTGGGTAGCCCATTCTTCAGGGGACTCACCAGATCCTGCACTGATTCTTATCAGAATATGGGGGAATAGTCTTGTTGCATGTCCTTGTTTCTATGAGACTGCGACCTCTGCTTGGGAAGGGGAGTGTCCACCCTGACTCACTCATCTATCCATCCGACCATTTCTCTAGTCAGTCATTAATTTGCTCAACAGATTGATAGCCACATGTTCTTTTCATAGTGCCAGGTGCTTACATTGTTTCTGTATATCCAGCACTCAAAACAGAGTTTAGCACTGAATATGTACTAATCATTGTCAATGAATTAATGCAAGGATGACTGGGAACGGGTTGTGTTCCCAGGTGCAAATGGTAACCCAAAATCTAACAGAGCTTGTGTGTAATGTTCATCTATTCCAAAGAAGTCACCTGGAGGTCCAGCAAGGCAAGACATTGGTTTACCAAAACTTATGGGAATCACCAATGGTGGCCAGTCAGTGAAGAATCCATGCCTTGGTTGTTATAACCATTCAAAAGCAACTAAGAAGATCATTCAAATTCCTATCTGGTGTGCACAATTACATTGATTAAGCATAACAACTACATTGTTTTCAGCTTTGCTTGGCCATCTGCGCCCCGTGACTTATTACTGGGAATATGCATACTCTTCAGAGATCAGTCTTGGCCAGAGGTTTGAGGGAGGGGGCAGGAAGAAGCCAGGTATGGGGGAAACGGTCTATGTCAGAACAATACCTCACATCAAGTAGCCCTATTGCTGGAGTGATGGGAGGAGGTGGTGTGGGAGGGAGAGGATGCTGGCATGGTGACTGAAGTCTCTGATTCTTGACTGACATGAATAGCCCAAAGGACCAAATATGTCTTCCTCACAGGTCTATCTCAGCACATGGAAACCCTTTTATACCCCACACCATCACTCTTTTGGATTAAGAGCTAAAATATTTACTGAGGTGACACCATGTGTTAAGTGCAACACGATTTTTTTGAGTGCTCCTTTCCCCCAATTGAGCTTTCTCTGAATTACCTACCTGCTTTATTTAGTGAAACCTCAAGCAGCCTTTGAGAAGGGAGGGACTCCACATGTGTCCCCAGGGTACTTCCTACTCCACAGATCCCTTTCAGTTCATGTCTCTGCATGCCCAGTTTTCTCTCTTGTTTTATCTGAGACATCTAGGCCTTCTACTTTTCAGTAACAGCCTAACAACGCTTTGCTGAGCTCTTACCATTTCTATAATATCCCTTTCCTAATAAAAACAACCAGTGTTGCACACTGCATTTTTAACTCCAGTTACATTCCTCCTCCCTTATTGTGTGTTCAGCAATTTTAAGGCATCCCAGCTATTGTAAGTTATTTTATGCTTAGTTGAACTTATTAAATTCCACTTGTTTCCAGTTTTGTTGATTTTCATCTCTATAATGAATTCTGTGCCCCTTTATACATATTTTTACAGCAGGCTTCCTAAACCAGTGGGAATGGCAGGGAGCCAGTGAGAGGGAGCCAGGTGGGCTCAGGGTGTCCTGGGAAAAGGTCTTCTGAGAATCTGCACATGGCTCCAAGCATTTTGTCATGCTATGTCCAAGCCCATTCAACTAACTCCCAGAAACAAGGCAGGCTTCTTGTGGAAAAGTGTTTTGAAACAGACCATCACACGGGCTAGGCAATCTCACTCATGGGCAACGATTTTCATCAGGCAGAGTGTTCTGTAACTCCATCTGTCCCACATGGGTGGGATGTATCAAGAAGATCGTTCTGCTGGCTCCAGGAATTATATTGTTTGAACCCAAGAAGCCCTCCTGTGCTTGGAAGAGGTGTTGGAATCTTGCCCAGAATTTGCTAAATTGCAGAAGGCTGAGCAAAGCATGCAGATGAAGCTGGAAATGTGTTCAAATTTGCCATTAGGGTCCTTAGGCTGGGGCAGTGGTAGCCCTGGGTGGGGCACTGCTTGAAAAGGAGTCTCAGAGAGCAGAAAGCAAAGCTGTGTTTCCCACCACACACCATTGTCTGCCGAGGCTGCTGAGAGATTTCCTCTAAGGAAGCCTTTGAGAATTTCCTTATCCCAGTGATTCAGTCTTGCTTATAACATTTGGGGAGTTTATCTCCGAGAACTGCCTTGGGAAGCTATAGTCCTCCCAGCAAATGCCCAGATGTGCCACATCAGGCTCAAAGATGTTAAGGATTTCCCCAGACTTCTCTACTCCTATGGGTCAGAGAAGGGGATTGAAATCAGAGATTTCTGAGGATATAACCCAAACTCTACCAACTCTCTCATGTTTCCTATCCATAGCTATCCACGGTCACTGGATAAATATTTACTGAGGTGACACCATGTGTCAGGTGCTGTGATCAAAGCCTAGTTACAGAGGGTTTAGTAAAGACATGTCCTCTGATCTAAAAGAAATCACAGTATGAGAGATGATCCTTAACCAACTCCCAAGATGGTACAACTACCAAGGAGTGAATAAGTGGCAACAAAGGTGTAGACAATGGTCTTCTGAGGGAAATCAGAGGTGTGAGCCACTTTCACTGAAGATCTGAGTTGATATGACTCTTCAAAAGTAACAGGGAGTCATCAAGGTCCCAAAGAAGAGGAATTTGTTTCAGGCAGGAGAAAAGTCACATGCAAAGGCCCAGAAGTAGGAGGGTATGCAGCCTGTTGGGTGAATAGAAATGGTTCAGTCTCACCTGGATTCCAGATGCGAGGTGGCATGCACTGGAGGTGTGAAGAGGATTCCAGACCAAAGAGCACTTTGAGTCTAATCTGCATTTTTTGGGTTTTTGAGCCCTGTAAACAAGCAATCTTTATTTTTATTTTTATTTTAAGGCATTTTGGTACTTTAACTAGAGTAAGTGCACAATCTCCTAATGGGACACTTTGAACATCAACCTTCATTTGGAGGTCCACTCACATGAACAGAAGTCACATTTGCCTCCACCCGTCATAATTTTTACCTGTCATCAGAAATAGTTGGAAGTTCAGTCCTTCTGTGATTACTGTTGACAAACATCCAAACCCCTAATCTTCCATTTGAATGAATCTGATGCCTTTCACGTGATTCGGAAGGCTCTCGCTAGCACATCTCACTCAGAAGCCTCAG
Organism: Carlito syrichta; assembly: GCF_000164805.1. Classification (NCBI taxonomy): domain Eukaryota; kingdom Metazoa; phylum Chordata; class Mammalia; order Primates; family Tarsiidae; genus Carlito; species Carlito syrichta. The sequence continues at coordinate 126,750 of NW_007035196.1, read as the reverse complement.
CCTGGAAAGGATGATCTTGAAGGTTTCTGTTAATTTTATCTGGCTGGAGCACTGGGGAGCACATTCAGCTCAAAAAGACATCTATTAAGTTGTCAGTCATGATATCATTTGCCTTAACAGTGTTTAGTATCTACTGAGCAGAAGCTGACAGACAGCACAAAGGCACTTTGCGAGGGAGACAGCATGCTAATTAGCACAACACCCTTCATGCGCCTTTCCAGGTTAGAAAAGCAGGAATCATAACATGTCTGTCTGCACACTTCTTTCAAGACTTCAGGCAAAGGAAAGCTGGAAGTTTGCTATCAGAAGATCCTAAGTTCCCACTCAAATGATTAGGCAGGCTTCCTGACTGGCACATGTGAGTGGAATAGGCATATCCAGCTCAAAGTAACATCTCTCCACAACCACAGAATGTGGTGATGGATTATTGTATGTATCATCTTGACTGGGCTGAAAGACACACAGATAGTTGCTAAACTGTTATTTCTGGGTGTGTCTGTGAGGGCATTTCTGGAGGAAACTGGCATTTGAATTAGTAGACTGGGTGAAGACAATCCACCCTCACCAACGTGGGCAATCTACCCGAACAAAACAAAAAGGCAGAAGAAGCATGAATTTGCTGTCTCTGTTTGGGGTGGGACAGCCAGCCTCTCCTGCCCTCAAACATTGGTGCCTCTGATTCTCAGGCCTTCGGGCTTATACCAAGACTCACACCTTAGGCTCCCCTGGTTCTCAGACCTTTGGACTCAGACTGAATTCATGCCACGAGCTTTCCTGGTCTCCCAGCTTGCAGATGGCAGATCATGAGACTGGAACTTCTCTCTTTCTACACAAACACACACACACACACACACACACACACACACATCTTGTTGGTTCTGTTTCTCTGGAGAACTCTGAGTAATGCAAATGAAGTAAAATGCAGAGCATGAGCCATAGGGCTCTAGGAAATGCTTTTCATCCAGGCTGCAGGAAGTACTGAGAATCATTGCAGTAACAGAGAAGAGAAGGGAATTCCACAAAAAAACAGGTCTACCTGGCAGAAATATCTATATTCAAATATATGTTGATGATGATCATTATGATAATTATAGTCATTATAGCAGCAGCCACTGTCCGGGTTTGTGTTCTATGTGGCAGGCACTGTGTTAGGTGTTGTATACACATCATCTTAACTCAGAGCAGCCCAACAGTCCTGTTGTGATGAAGGTATCATTATCCCCTACCAGAGAGATGAGAAAATAGGGTTCTGAGAACCCACTGGTCACAATGTTAGCAAACAGTAGAGGTGCTTTCCACATGCATGCACTCATATGTAGGAGCTAAACGGTCGCAAAGATGGAAATAATAGACACTGGGGACACCAATGAGGGGGTTAGGGCTCAGAAACTACCTATGGAGCACAGTGTTCACTATACAATATGTCCATGTAACAAATTCCAGAAAAAGTATTTTTTTTTTTAAAAGAACAATACAGTGTTTCAAGCCCAGGTTGATCGTTACTCCTTATACTTGTAGAGTTTAGAGTTGCCTACGATATCCCAATGCCCTTTCAAATGGGTCATCATCCCTCTGACTTCCTGAGAGGTAGATGGTATATGTGCTGTTATTCTAATCTTATAGCTAGGGAAACTGAGGTCCCAAGAAATAAGGTGCTTATTACTTTAGGTCACAATGCACTAAGCCAAGATCAAGATGCCACCTTCCTCTCCTCAGGGCTTCTCTCCAGATCATAAAAGGGCTCGACAGCACTAGACCAGTCATTACTTGAACAGGAATGCCAAGACAAAGACAGAATGTTAATTCTTACCACACAAAAATAAATTTGAAAGTAAGAAGAATAAGTATCACAGAAACCCAAGTGCATACTTGGTCATTCATGGCATTTTCTATTATTTACGGAGATGCAACCCGAGAGCGTCCTGGCATGTGGTATGGGTTTAGATAGGTGGGCCCAGCTCTGCACAACTTTTCACTAAAGACATTCTATATCCTCACATCTTTAGGGGAAAGCCTTGTCACCAAGAGCCTGCCCCTTCCTGCCTCCACAGCCTGGGCAGCCAGAACAGTCTGGTGGTCCTCTAAGCCTCACTTCTACGAGTGGTCTTTCTGTGCTCAGGTGCTTTCTCCCATGGCTGTCCCTTGTCCTGGGCCACTACTTCCATTAGTCCTGATGAAATTAACAATGACACCATGAGCACAGCCCTCGACATCCATGCAAAGGAAGCAGCACAAGCCAAGTCAGGGCTTTGCAAACTCACATCTGAATGCCAAGATTCAATGAAGAATGTGTACCCTCAGCCTACTTATCTCCTTATGCATATCATAAATGATTATATCAGCCTGACAAACGAGGCAACTGAAGTGTTCAAAAGCTCAATGCTATGAAGCAGGCTAGAGAGACTGGGGATCTGCCTTGTTTTACCCCAGTGAAATAGCTCTTGTTTTTTTTGGTTTCCATGTTTATTACAGGATACAGGAAAACCACTCAGGACAAGACCCCTTCCAGGGTAAGCACTGCTCTAGAAGCAATGGCGTTCCCTCCAGGGAGTCAAGCAAAGGTCCTTTGTGACAGGGGACTGAATGGAGCAGAGATACTGGCTTCTCACTGGCAGGTGATAAGGACAAAGCAAAGACCACAGACCCCAGCCCCATCTGCTGTGCACAGAGGTATGCTCAGTGGTGTGCACATGCCAGGTCCGAGCAGGACTATGGGCTGCATTTCTGGGTAGCAGAAGCTACTGAAGTTGACTGGGTTGACCTCTGATCACTCTAATCTAGTGGTCAGCCTCAGATCAGTGGGGAATTCTGCTAGAGGTTGTTCCCCGAGTTGGCCAGGCCAGGAGGTTCTCTCACTTGTTATTAGTGCCATTATTCTCCTAAGTCAGGCTGGCTTCTAGGAAACTCAACCATAGTGACTTCTAAAATACACAGCCGCAGGCATGCTGCCTCTAAAACAGCCCCTATGATGAGCCTATCCCTGTCGCTACTGCCTATGTCTTTCTCAGATTAATGCCAGCATGGTTTCTGATACCATCCAATTCTGATGACGGCCAACAGTGTCCATCTGGTCAGAGCAAAAGGCAGATCTGGGCTGTAACAGGCCAGGTGGGATGCTCAGAATCAGCGCACCCATCCCAGTCAGTATTAGGCAGGATTTGGGGCAAAGTCTAGGTCCAGGGACTGGGCATTAAACAGAAACAGAGGGGATGAGGCAAGATGGTAATGGAACTGATCGGAGTGTGAGCATCTCTACATGGGTGAGTGAGTATAAAGACTAATCTGGATCCATCTGTGTGTGCAAGCAGGTAAGTGAATTTCCAACTGAGGGGAGAAATGGGACCCAGTACCCAAGGTCCCCCTGCAGAAGCAGCCACAAATTGCTGCTCTGTGGTACACAAAAAAATCCGCCATTCCCAGGGCATCTCTCCAGAAAAGGCAGCAGAGATCAGCAGCCTCTTGACACCTGGCACCCAGCTCATACCACCACCTGAGACAATGGCTGGGCACTGACAGTGGGGACCACAGAGAAGACTCAGGAAAGAGATCTGAAGCTAAGCTCTGCCATGTACCTTCTCAGAACACAGCAGAATAAAATTAAATATCACCACCAACAAAATTTCCCCAAAACCCACAAACACATGGACACTAAACAGCATGATGCTGAACAACTCCTGGGTCAACTCAGAAATCACAGAGGATAAGGCATCAGTGGATGCCATTTTGACACAATTTCCTCTGTCTCAAGCCTGGAAGGGACCTTTTCTAGGTCCCTCGATTCTAGGCAGACATCATTCAGCAAGCTCTGTACTCTCCTCTAATCATTTTATGAAGCTAACATCACACTGATACCCAAACTGGGATGGTGATCCTCTGGGATCACCATCATTTGCCCAGGGAGGATACTCCAGGTGCACCACACTAGAGAGACAGAAGCCCCACCCCTGACATTGGATCAAGCATGGACACTTGTAGTAGGAGTGAGAGACCTAGCAGCAGTCGAGTTGGGCACAGTGTCCCACTGCCCCCGCCCCCAGTCCAACTTCAAAATTGAACAAATCCAGAGGATCTACATAAGGAAGAACAGGAGATTGAGCAAACACAAGTGAAAGTTATCCCCCCATCACTGAGCAACAGAATTAAAGAGGGGGGATAAAGCAGGAGGAACCATCACAAATGGAGAAAAACCAAAGGAAGAACACAGGTACCCTCCAGACTCCTGGGAAGACAGCACTGAGAACACAGACTTTGGAACTCAATTTACTGTCTCTGGAAACACAACTCACAACAAAAGTTGCTCACAGACTTAAAGTTAGAGGATGAAAAACAAGTTTTCAGACAAATGGGTCACAAAAGAAGACAGGAGTCGCAATCTTAATATCAGACTAAACAACATTTACGTTATCAATACTTTAAAAAGATACAGAGGGACACTGCATAATGATAAAAAGTTCAATCCATCAACAAGAAATATCCATCCTAAAAATATATGCACCCAACACAGGAACAACAGCTTTCATAAAGCAGCTACTAGGAAAACTAAAAAAAGATATTACTCTAGCACTATCATAGCCAGGGACCTAAATACCCCACTAACAACCCTAGATCATCAAGGCAAAAAAATCAACAAGGAGATCCGGGACCTCAATATGATGCTTGACCAAATGGACTTAATAGATACCTACAGAGAACTCCATCCAATAACCATGGAATATACATTCTACTTATCACCACACTGAACATACTCCAAGATCAACCACATTCCAGTCATAAATCAAGCATAAACAAATTTAGCAAGATTGAAATACTGCCATGCACCTTCTCAGACCACAGCAGAATAAAATTAATTATCACCACCAACAAAATTTTCCCAAAACCCACAAACATATGGATACTAAACAGCATGATGCTGAACAACTCCTGGGTCAACACAGAAATCAAAACAGAAATTAAGAGATTCCTGGAAACAAATGATAACAAATACAGCTTACCAAAACCTCTGGAATGCCATAAAAAAAAGTACTAAGAGGGGAATTTATATCTTTACAAACACACATCAAGAATATAGAAAGAGTACAAGTTAACAGCCTAGCAAATCACCTAAGGGAGGTGAAAAGTCAAGACCACCAAAACTCTAACTTCAGCAGAAGAATCCAGATCATCAAAGTAAAAACCCAAAAATGGGACATAGAAGACAAATATACCATAGAAAAATATTAATGAAACAAAAAGCTGGAAAGGATAAATAAAATTGATGAACCCCTAGCCAGAATGACCAAGAAAAAGAGAGAAAAAGCAAAATAAATACAATCAGAAATGCATAAGATCAAGTTACAACTAACCCCGAAGAAATAACAAATGATTAACAGAGATTACTATGTATACCTGTATGGAAACAAACTTGATAACCTAGAAGAAATGGAGGACTTTCTGACATCCTACAACCTCCCAAGGTAGAAACAAGAAGATACTGAGATCCTAAACATAACAATAACAGCCCAGGAAAATGACTCTGTCTTAAGAAAACTAGCTACAAAAAGAAGCCCTGGACCAGATGGATTTCCAGCAGAATTCTATAAAACATACAAGGAGGAGTCAATATCAATCCTATTGAAAGTATTCCAGGCAATTGAGAAAGACAGAACTCTCCTCTAATCATTTTATGAAGCTAACATCACACTGATACCCAAACTGGGTAAAGATCCAACAAAGAAAGAGAACTACAGGCCAATATCCCTGATAAACATAGATGCAAAAATTTTCAACAAGATTCTAGCTTGTTATTGGATTCAGATCCAATAACACATCTCAAAAATCATCCACCATGACCAAGTAGGCCTCATCCCTGAGATGCAAAGTTGGTTCAACATCTGCAAGACCATACATGTACTTAAATACATTAACAGATGTAAAAATAAGAACCACATGATTATATCATTAGATGCAGAAAAAACTTTCAATAAAATCCAGCATCCCTTCTTGAAAAAAATCCTTGAATACCTAGGCATAGAGGGAACATAGCTCAAAATAGTAAGAGCCATCTATGATAAACCTACAGCTAACATATTGCTAATGGACAGAAATTGGAAGCATGTCCCCTGAAAACCAGAACAAGGCAAAGCTCCCCACTCTCACCCCTCCTGTTACAACATAGTGTTGGAAGTCCTAGCTAGAGCAATCAGACAAGAGTAGGAAATCAGGGGTATCCAAATAGGAAAAGAAGAAGTCAAGTTACCCTTCTTTGCTGATAATATAATCCTATACATCGAAAATCCAAGAGAATCTGTCAATAACCTCCTTGCACTAATAAAAGGCTTTGGCAAAGTCTTAGGGTATAAAATAAATATGCAAAAGGCAGTCACATTCTTTTACGCCAACAACAAACAGGCAGAGAACCAAATAAAAAGCATAATCCCATTCACAACAGCCACCAAAAAAATGAAATGCCTCAACATCTTCCTAACTAGAGAAGTAAAAGATCTTTACAATGAAAACTACAAAACACTGCTCACAGTCAAAGATGACACAAGCAAATGGAAAAAAATTCCATGCTCATGGATAGGAAGAATCAACATTGTTAATAAGTTCATCCTACCCAAAGCAATCTACAGATTCAATGTAATATTCAATTATCTACATCATTCTTCTCACATCTGGAAACAACAATACAGAAATTAATATGGAATCATAAACAAACATGAATAGCCAAAACAATCCTTAGCAAAAGAAACAAAACAGGAGGTATCACACTTACAGACTTTAAACTTTACTATAAGATTACAATATTCAAAATAGCCTGGTATTAGTACAAGAACAGGCATACGGACCAATGGAAATAGAATAGAGATTCTGGAAGCAAAACCTCAATTTCTCAATCAACTCATCCTCGGCAAAGTCTTCACCAACAACCACTGGGAGAGGAGAACCTATTCAGTAAATGGTGCTGGAAAAATTCACTGACCACACGCAGAAGATTGAAACATGACTCCTGCTTATCACCATACACAAAAACCAACTCTAAATAGCTCAAAGATCTAATCATAAAACCTCAAACTATAAGAATCTTAGAAAATGCAGGAGATTCTGTTATGGAAATCGAAAAGGGAACAAATTCCTGATCAAATCCCCAAAAGCCCATGCCATAAGAGGTAGGATAGACAAATGGAACCTCATTAACTGAAAACTTTCTTCAAAGCAAAAGAAACCAACCAGAGAGTGGGGAGACAGCCCACAGAACGGGAAAAAAAATATTTGCAAACTGCATATCTGACAAAGGCCTAACATTCAAGGATCTACAAGGAACTCAGATGTGCTGAAAGGAAAAAAGCAAACAGCCCCATTAAAAAGTGGGCAAAAGACATGAATAGACACTTCTCAAAAGAAGACATACAAGCAGCGGAAAAACACATGAAAAAATACTTAGCCTCACTAATCATCAGAGAAATGTAAATCAAAACCAAACTGATACACTACCTAACTCTAGTAAGCATGGCCATTATTAATTTAAAAAAAAAAAACAACAACAACAGGTGTTGACAAGGATACAGCACAAAGGGAACACTTCTATACTGTTAGTGGGAATGCAAACTACTTCAACCTCTAGAAAACAGTGTGGTAATTTCTAAAATAACTAGAAATTGACCTTCCATAGGATACAGTAATTCCACTTCTGGGAATAGATCCAGAGGAACTTAAATAAATCACTCTACAAAAAAGATACCTGAACACACATGTTTATTGCAGTAATATTTACACTAGCAAAAACATGGAACCAACTGTGCTGTCCATTGTAACTGGACTGGATTTTTAAATTTTCTTTATTTTTTTTAAAATTTTTTATTTTTTGAGTTGGAGTCTCACTCTGTCACCCAGACTGGAGTGCAGTGGCCGCTCCCGGCCACCGCAGCCTCGACCAGCTGGGCTCCGGCGATCCTTCTGCCTCAGCCTTCCGAGGAGCCGGAATTACAGGCATGCGCTACCACGCCCGGCTGATTTTTTGATTTATTGTAGAGATGAGGTCTCGCTGCCCAGGCGGGTCTCGAACCCATGGGCTCAGGCAATCCACTCACCTCAGCCTCCCAAAGGCGTGGGATTACAGGCTGAGCCACCGAGCCCAGCTGGATTATTTTAAAGTAGTACATATACATGAATATTATGCAGTCATAAAAAAGAACAAAATTATGGACTTTGCAGCAACTTGGATGGATTTAGTGTCTATAATACTCAGTGATCTATCACAAAACAAAGAACAGAGTACCACATGTTCTCACTCATAAGTGGACCCTGAATATTTATCATAATACTATAGGAAAGGAATTGGCAGTAGCAGGATACTGCTGGAATGGGGAGCATATAACATCAATAAGGATACCTGATCTCAAACCAGATGAAGTGGGGACCAAAGGGAGGCCCAAACTTTACCTGTACGATGACCACTTGTATACCTAATCCTGAATTATCCCCCACATCTTTAAAAAATAAATATATAAAAGAGAAGTAGAGATCCTACCTCCTTTCAGGCTTGCCCTGTGGCAAAGCCACAACTGAGGCAAGGACAGAGCCTAGAATGCCTCTTTCTCTGCTGTAGTCATGACCTTAAAGGCCAGCTTCACCCAAGAAGCCTTTCCTGTCCTTTGCAGCCCACAGCCATCTCCAGCCCTGACTAACTCCACAGGCGTCTTATGTAAAGGAGCCTTTAAGCCCTTGGTCAGTTCTGATTGCTGTTGCTGCAGTGTGTACCTTGAGTGTCTCCCTGGGGTCTCCTTCCTTTGACATATACCACAAAAAAAAGTTTTAAGCAAGTTAAGGGGCATCACTCATCACTCAGTGGTACCTGGAACACAGTTGAAAATATGACAAGAACCCAACAGTGGCCGGTCAGGAGGCAGAGTGCTATGTAGAAAGGAGGAGATTTTGGAGTTAGGCAGTCCTGAGTGCAATCCTGACTTTGCCACTTAAAAGTTGTGCACCTTGGCCAAGCATAGTGACTCACATTTGTAATCCGAGCACTTTGGGAGATCGAGGTGGGAGGATTGCTTGAGCCCAGGAGTTCAAGACCAACCTGGGCAACCTAGTGAGACTTTGTCTCTATAAAAAAATTTAACAAATTAGTCAAGCGTGGTGGCATGCACCGGTAGTCCCAGCTACTTGGGAAGCTGAGGCAAGAGGATCACTTGAGCCCAGGATGTCAGGCTGTGGTGAGCCAGGATCATGCTGCTACACTCTAGTCTAGGTGACAAAGTGAGACCCTGTCTCAATTAAAAAAAAAAAAAAAAAAGTTGTGCTCCTTAACAAGCTACTTAGCAGAAGATGAACAAGCCACTTAGCTGCCTTAGCTTCCTGAAATGGAGCAGTGGTGTCTCTTCAAGTAGCTTTTGGAGATTAGAGATAAATAATAAAAGGATCTGGGCTCCTTAGCAAGGGGTTCTCAAAGTGTGGTCCTGCATCACCTGGAAATTTATTAGAAATGCAAATTCTCTGCACCTGAAGTTTGAGACCCGCTGTAGACTCTCAATGCCAGTGTTCACTCCTCCACATCCAGAGACAAGGGAATGACCTTCATCAGCACAAGGTTTCAGATACAGAACTGAAGTAAGGAAGTGGCCACTGGCCAGACCAGTCATGACATAACCATGATCATCTGAAACAAGTCATTGGGCAAAGGAATGTGGTTCCACTTCTTAAGTGTGAGCCAAAACCACATCTGATTCAATCTAATCCAATAAGAATTTGAGTGGTTGCTGCTACACAGAGTAATGAACTCACCTTAAAAGCGGGCACTCAATACACAGTGACAGAGTCAGAACTAATTAAATATGGTCTGCCAAGTATCTGTTCTTAGCTCCACTCCCCCCTAAAGCAGTAGTTTTCAATGCCAGCTGCACATTGAAACCACCTGGGGAGCTTTGAAAAAAATTCTGATACCCAGGCTGCACCCCAGAGGGATCATATCAGCACCTCCATGGAGAAGGTGAGAGCAAGGCATGAACAGTTTTGAAAGCTCTGCAGGTGATTCGAATGTGCATCACAGGGTTGTGCACTACCGAACTAAGGGGATCAGCCTGCAATGCTGCGGATCCTCAGGCAAACAGGAGAAGAACGCAGCCTCAACCATTCTTATTGCAAAGGTGAGAAGGTGACCCATGAGGAGCTGGAAGTCACTTAGACTTCACAAAAACCTCAGGAAAAGGAGGGACAAATGTTATGATTGCATTTTGTGAATCAAAAAGATAACATTACCACCTGAGATCCCAAGAGATGCTTGCCTGAGCTGTAGTGTGGCCAGGCACTGGGCCGAGGCTTGACCCCTAGCCTTGGTTCTCTGCAACACAAATTTACTCTACTGTATCAGGCTCTCTCCCTTCTGCCTAGAAAGCTGTCAAATACTGCACACCTACTATGTAGCAGGCACCTTAACAACCATGCTGTTGGAGAGAGAGGCATAATTACTCACATTTTTACAAAAACAAAATCCAGGTACGCAGAAGTGACGAACTTGCCTAACATCACGTTGATAGTAAATGACAGAGTGGGAATTGTGCCTGGTTCTTTTTCCTTCCAAATACAATGTTCTCTCCACTATACCACACTGCCTTTCTTGGAGAAAGGACATGAGAAAATTCTAACTGGCATCTTAAAAATGAACTTGTATTTGTAGCCATCACAGCCAAACCAGAGGAAGGCACATCTTCCACTATTTCTTTCTTTCTTCTTTTCCTTTCCTTTCCTTTCCTCCCTCCCTTTTTATTTTTATTTTTTTTTTCTCTCTCTTTCTCCCCTCTCTCTCCTCACGCTTGTTCCTCTCTCTCAATGAGGTCTCACTATGTTGCTCAGGCTGGTCTCAAACCCCAGATCTCAAGCAATCCTCCCATCTTGGACTCCCAAAGTATCAGGATTATAGGTGTGAGCCACCACGCCTAACCACTTCTATTTCTAATTTTGCACATTCCTCCATCTTTTCTACAAGGCCTGGCTCACCTAGGAGCATAGGAAGGCCTCAGAATCCGTATTCACCATGATGAGAGAAGAGGGCAGCCCAGGCATGGGAAATAGCTCAAAGCAAAAGCTATTCAGAGAGAATGTCTGTGTGCTTTCAGGGTCTACCGAGCTCCTGAATAAGGTGTTGACTTGTCTTCTAATTCTTGGTGATTTGTCTTTTAGATTTGAGGTTCAGCTTGAGGCTCCCATGTCTATTTGGCTTCCCACAGCCCTAATCTTAACAACCTTTCCCAGCTGTACTGCTTCAGGGTGCCTGGAATGTGCACCTCCTCCCATTGAACTCTGACTTAGGAAGGATGCTTCTTCCCAAGCACTGGCCTGGAGGCTGGACGGGGCTCCTACCTTCTTGGACTGCTTCAGCAAGTACAGACCAAAAGGTAGACTAACACAGAAGAGAACCCACGGAATGCAGTGTTGGGGGGACACCAAAGTTTATTTCCTTTTTGATCGGCCCCTGTCTCTTTTTATAAGGTGCTTTGCCCTCCTTTCACAAATCACAGGAGAAATCTGCTGCCTGCCATTCAGGGTATTGGCAATATTCACAGCCCAAGCTCTATTGTATTGTTAGATATCTGTCCCTGTGCAGAGATGTCAGGTCTCAGAAAATTGGACAAAAGTAAATAATTTAGGAAAAGAAGAGATTCAAACTGGGAGACTTCCTACCAAAGAGATCTCCCACGTGCAGCACTGACCACTGAGGTTCTGTAAGTACCTGAGTGTGTGTTGTATGTTTTTGTGTGTGTCACTCTTTCTTAAGGACTTCTGTTAAGCAAGTACGCCAACTAAAGATCTCCTGTGATAGAGAAGGCAAAAGGCTTTGGAATCACAAGGACCTGGATTTAAATTCCAACCCTGATGCTGCTTAACCCTGCACAACTCACACAATCACTTTGATATTCCCTCCTCATCTGAAAGACAGGGGGACAGGGAAGCAGTGTGTGTTCTACGGATGTTGTCTGCCTCATGGGATTGGGTAGGAATTAAGTGAGGAAAGACTGAGAAAGTGCTCTGTAAACTACAAAGCATTATGTAAATATTAGCATAGTTATAATAAGTTACTATTATTACCACTTTTTGTGATTTGCAAGTATGCTATGCCATTCAAATCACATCATTCAAATCACATAATTACTACCCCTAACACAAGACTATTCCTGAGCTTATGGTCTAGGAGGAAGACTTTCATGACTGAAGGACACTGAGTGGTGGGTGCTAACTAGAGGGAAAGAAATACAACACAGTGCAAGAATTGTTGACTCCAGAGAGCCAACTAATTTAGTCTGTGGTCCAAGAAGGCATCATGGAGGAGGTGATCATTGAGCTTGCTTAGAAGGATATATAAGAATAATGCAGGTTGGGAAGCTGGGGCTGGTGAGAATCCAGGCAAGAAACAGCATGTGTGATGAAACAAAGCAAAGATACTATGGATACCACAGCCAAGTATTTGGAACTCCAGTAACTTGATATTTACAAAAGTCCTCAGCTCCTTGCCTCGGTGATTTTTTAAATTATTGGGCTCCTGAACCCTGCTGGGGCTGGGACAGGAGAAAAATGGAGTTCTCCTCTTTCCTGATTACAGAGGTATCCCTCATCAGTGGTTCTCACTTCATAATAAATCAACTGGTAACTCCAGTACCACGCCCAGGTCCTGGCACATGGTTGGCTGTTCATAAATATTTACTGAATGAATACATCTTCAACCTCCAATATAATCTAGAGGCAGCAGGTTATGATCATAATAAAATAACCACAGAGCATCAAATAGTCCCATACGTAAATAGTCATTTGATTTATAAAATGACTTCAGCCACCTCTTGAGTGACCTGCCATATTCTCTGCCACCCACTCTCCACAGTCATACCAGAAGTTAAGCTCAGCTGTCTTTGTTCCGGCCATCTTCAACTCCTCAAAGCCAAGAGCAGCTGCCATTCATCGACCTCCTGCTCCCTGCCAGGACTATGCTCAGAGGTTCTTTAGGTTTTTCCCATCCAAGTCTCACAGTAACTCCCCAGAGCAGCTGAGAGTTACTACACTTTATAGATGAAGAAACTAAAACTCAGAGAGGCCAAGTGATCTTTCCAAAGTCACACAAATGGTTAGTAATACAACATCAAGATGTCAGCTCAGGGACATCCCAACCTGAGTTCTTTGACACACTTTGGCTCAAGCTCTATCTGGGTTAAAATCAGGGGACATGGCCAGAGCCCAAATCATAAAAACAGTAGCAGCATAAACAGTTACTATATATTGAGTGGCATGCCTTTCACTGACAAAGCACAGTACTTATTGTCATCTTATTCCGTAGGACAATTTTTATGAGAAAAATACCAGTGTCCCCGTTTTATAGATGTGGATCCTAAAATTCAGCAAGGATAAGTAACCTTCTCTAGGACACAGCTATTAAGTTGTGAATTTAAGTTTGCCTAATTTCAAAGCCTGTCTTCTTACTATTATTCACAGCATTAGTGCCATACAATATACTACTTATTATATATATTGCATTAGTGCCAACTATGGATACAGTAAGAATTAAGGAGGAGATTTGCCTATTGTCTTCAATAGCAATTCGAGGTCCTTTTGGGGCATGATGACTAAGAGTAATATATATTTTTAATTATTACGCATTCACTATTATCCATCCACATCATTTCAGAAAAGCTGTGGCTGATAGGCATAATCAGCCTCACTCTATTTAATAAGCTCTGAAGGAACTGCTCATTAAGAATGAAAGTGACCCTCACTCTGCCTTCCTGGATCTGAAACCTTCAAATCTTCTTAAGTCCAAGATAAATAATGACCTACTCATATTAATGCTCCAAGATAAAGATCTAAATCTCCCAAGCATACGTCTGCATTCACCAATGCTTTCCAGATGAAAAGCAGAAATGTAACTTAGTTTGGGTTTACAAGATTTTAGAGATTAGAGTTTAAACCAGATTCCTAAAATGGGGGTGCCCCAGACAGGAAGAGACCCACACAACAAAGGCACCCTGCAAAAGAATATGGTTGAGGCAAACGCTCCAACCTCAGTGTCGTAAAATGTTACCAGCAGATGAATGTCTCCATTTGAAAAGAGTCAAACATGACTGGCCCAAGTGTGACCACGTGTTCTGCCATGGTCCCGCTCTCAGCATATGGTAAGGCAGATGATGCCGCGGGTGGCTCACGTGGCTGTGATACCTTCTTTCATTTTCCCCTTCAGCTGCTCTTCTTTGATATTCCTAGAAGTTTAGGTGTTTATGGATTTCTTCTATCCAAACTAGTTTGAAGATACTGTGCAAATATAAACCCAACAGAAGTGACATATTGTGTCAACCTCATTCTCCATTTAGCTTTAGATCCTACCTTTGAAGATGGCCACAAAAACTACACTGCAGAAAAACGAGAAGGAAATTTGCCAGGGTTTCCAAAGTGTGGGTCACAACAGAGAGATGGGTGCTACTTGGGATATTAAAAGGGCTCCAGAATCAACAAGTGTGGGAAACACTGATGGAAACAAAATTAAACAGGTATCTTTACTAAGATCTCAGAGTCTTTAACATGCAAATGTGTATTGTATAACTTTATGAGATGACTATGATACCAAGCATATCCCCAATATATGTTATTTTTTTAGAAACATCATCCTGAACTGTTATATGCAACACCCTCTTTAAAACACTATCTAAATTTTTTAACTTACTTATTTTTGCAAAGTGAACAACATCCTGAGAAAAGGAATCCCAGGATGTGTTCCATATTCTAAAACATTTCTTTAATATTCACCTTCCAACCTTCCTTTTACAAGCCATCTTGGGAAATTCTTGGCAAGCCATCATCTAGGGGGTCATTGCATGTATTTTGGAGCTTTTGATGAATGTGATGTTCTCTGATGGATTGGTGGAATGACAGCTCATGCATCTTGGGCACTAAGTGACAGCTGCTGCCTCCACCCCATCCTCCTTCCCCCAGCCAGGCTCTACATTAATGATCAGCATTGCAGGATGTACTGCTTGGCGGACCCTGTGCTGTGTTGACAGACACCTGTAAAGAGGACACTCAGTAAATGTCAAGTTATCTTCTAAGCTGATACCCAAGTGGTAACTCCCTCTGCCCAAAGAGGCCTGATTAAAAACCCAAACTTACTCAGCTTTAGCACAGGCTGGGTTTCTATGGAAACATTATTTTGTGAGCAATGTCTTAATTTAGTTCTCTAGACTCCTTGGATGGCCTTGGTTGCCCTTCCCGTGAAGCCAGTTGGGAGGATGGGGACTGAGGACTAGTCCTGTCTTAAAGAGAAGAGCTGCCCTATCTGATCTCAGCTGGAGAGCAGAGAGGCAGCCAAGCAAGAGCTGGACAGACTTGGGAAGCAGAGAGCCCTGCAAGGACAGTGGGAAGATTTCCTCTATGTCCAGAAGGGAAACGTCCAGCAAGGAGAATAAGCATATAAGTAAGGGAGGGTAAAGAAAGAAATACTCCGTGATTACCACTGTATGATAATTGATAAAAGAGGAAACAGATTCACAGGAGGTGAAGTAATACCCTAGAGGTTCCACAAGTGAGTGGTGAAGTTAAGACTCCAAGCCAGGTAAGCATTCTCTCTCATTTCAAGTGAATTGCTCATTGGACTCTAACTACAACCAGTTACCCAGGGTCTACGGAGGGGAGGGAGGAGCTATGTCAACCAAGCTCTGACCTCCTGCACTCCAAATGGCAATCAAATGTGTCCTATTACCTGCAAGGCAGGCTATGGCTATTTTAGCAAGGAGGACAAGTACTACTCTCTTATTTCCAGAGAAAATGTTCCAGGTTTTCTGTCCTGCATTGAGTGCCTGGCATGAACTACCTCTCGTCCTATCTCTGGAGCTATTCCAGTACCATATAATGCGGTTAGCCTTCCAGCAACCTTGTCTGTGAATGCTCTCATACCTGGCAGTGAAAGTAGACTACCATGTGTTCTACCATTTTCTCTAACAGTTGACTTCAGACATTGTGGAGGAGAGCTAGGCCTTCCCAAAACATAATCTTAGGCATGTTTTCATCCTGTCTCTGATTAAGACTTACCAAGTGCCAGCTGCCTCAGGTCTCCCTAGAGACACCATGGGTATAAACACAAGTAGCCTAAGCATGAATCAGAACCTTGGCCATAATTCTACTGAAGAATCAGGCCTCTGTAGTTTAAAAGCCAGCAGATAGATTCCTGCCCCGTTTAGAAAATATTTTATGAGTGTACTCCATCTCCATTTGAAAATTCTTTAAGAGAAAGACATTTTCCAAAGACATTGAAAACACCTGTCAATACAATGTCTTCAGCTGTGTGTGGTGGCTCACTCCTGTAATCATAGCACTTCGGGAGACCGAGGCGAGAGGATTGTTTGAGCCCAGGAGTTTGAGATCAGCCTGAGCAACATAGTGAGAACTTATCTCTACCAAAAATACCCAAAAGAATTAGCCGTGTATGGTGGTGCATACCTGTAGTTCTAGCTACTTGGGAGGATGAGGCAGAAGAAACGCCTAAGCCCAGAAGGTTGAGGCTGAGGTGATGTGGTAAGCTGTGATCATGCTACTGCACTCCAGCTTGGGCAATAGAGTAAGACTCCAACTCAAAAAAACAAATAAAACAAAAACCAAAATCTTAAATATAAAAAAATCCCTGGGGTAGACTAAGGAGTAGTAGATTTTGCTCTCTCTACAAGGACACTGGTGTAATTACAAAGAAGTGATCATTTATTAGCTGTAGCTATAAGTTGAGTTGCTCTGGTAAGAACCATTTTAGATATCCTTTGGTATTAAGTTTTTCTTCTTTAATTTTTTAAAAATTTTACTTTATTATAGGAATGTGGGGTACAAGTGAGGATTAACCACATAAGTAGGCTGCAAGCAGGTGAAGTTGGAGCTTCTAACTGGTCCTCACTCCCCTGGTAATTACTTAAGTATCCTCTGTGTTGTCCCATGTCCCCAACCTCTTCCCACCCTCCCTCCCCTAGCAGTGCCCAGTGACTGCCAATCCCTCTCTTGTGCCAATATGACTAATGTTCAGGGTCCAATTATGAGTGAGAACATGCAGTGTTCAGTTCTTTGTTTCTGTGATAGTTCACTTACTATGATGGTCTCCAACACCATCCAATTTGCACCTTTAAGAAATATAAATCTGTTTTTGTAGGATTTACTTCCCTGGAGCACCTCTTTTGTGCTATGCTTTCTGTCATCTCATGTAATCCTCATGACACCCCTACTATGTGCAACTTTCAGGCAGAAAGGCAAGCCCTCAGACATACTAAATAACTCCTCACTTCTATAAAGCGATAGAGTTGGGACAAGAAATTGAGTCCACCAAAGCTCATGGACTAAGCACTTTCTCCTACTTCACCCCATTTTTCCTCTGCATTTTGTAATGCAGGAGAATTATTTTCTTTTCTTTCTTGCATGGGGAGATTAAGTTGGTTTACAGAATATTTTCAGGAGATTTATGCATTCTAAGTGAAGTTACTTGTATTTGCTTGAAAAAATAAGAAGCAAGGTACATACGGTTCTATTTATCATTCACCTTCAAACACACACAGAAGAATTAATTATTTAAGTGCTATCGGTAAAATCACGGAAATCAGAGGAAGGCACTTCCCCTTAAAGTGAGGAGTCTTGAGGAATCTTTTACATCCTTTCCCCCTGTTAAACTTCAAGCTAACGTGATGAGTTATGTGAGCTTGCCATGCAGAATAGCGATATGTATCATAATTGCAGCTCTCCATGTGAGCTATCTATCAGAAACTTTAATGTAATTGCCAGACTGAATCCTAATTCATCTCTGAGAGAAGCTTATTACTTTGGGGGTGCCGTATCACCTGCTTTTAAATCACACACAAGTATAGCTGCAATGATCTATTTAGTCTTCAACGTTTTAAACATCGCTGCTTGTGTCTACATTAATTCCCCATCCGCCAGCCAGTTCAGACAAAATACTGGTCAATTGCTGGGCAGTCTTAGGCCTCTGTCTGTGCTAGCATTCCTACAACTATCTCTTTCCTTCCAATCCATTCTCCTCCACATGGCTGCCAGAGGAACTTCCTAAAACACAGGACTGTCTGTGCCACACTGCTGACAAGTGGTGGGCAGCCCTCGTCACTAACAGGACACAGGGCCCCTTATGACTCAGCCAACCACTTGTCTGTCCCACCTCATCTCACACCACTGCCATTTTCAAGTAGAAGCAGAATTACAGACTGCTCTGGAAGTAGTTAAGATCAGGCTAGAAATCAGTCGATGGAGGTCTGCCTGTTGCCTCCAAGGAGCTGTGGATATTCATTCTAGATGTGAACTACAAACGTGATGACCTGTTTCAGAACACAAAAGAAAAGGACAAAAACATAAAAGTCACAATAGAGAAAATGACAAATACAGAAGATTGCAAACATTCAACATATACATAATTTGTATTCCAGAAGAAAGCATCAGTATAGTGTATATTCTGTAGAGGCAACAAATAAAGATATATATATATATAAAGAAATTTGCTGAGCCAAAAATGACCTAAGAGGATCATTGCAGTTAAAAAAAAAAAAAAAAAAATTCTTAAAGAAATTCACTCAACCCTTTTCAAGATTTGGATTTGAAAGAACACAAAATGGTCTTATTAGTAATCAAGCAGGAATTGTAAAATGGGTTTGCTGCCACAGAAACAAAGTCCAGCTGTCCTCAGAATAGTCCTTTGATAGACTCGATGTGACACAGATTTATCAAGATTTGAGGCACAAAGTGGTTGTGACTCAATGGAAGTATAGCAACCAAGTTGTCCTTCATACATGAAGGCTGTGGAAAGATTATCTTTGATCTCTACACACACAAAAACCATGGCCCTGATGTGCTCTTCCTGGTGGTATATCAAAGGGAACCAAGAAAACGAACTCAGTTCACTGAAATCAAGGAGAAAGAAATTAAGAGCTCAGGAATGGGGAAATATGACATAAAAAGACTGTCAGTGCCAAAGCCAGTTAAACACAGGATCCAAACATTGCTTTGAATTGGGCTACAAAAAAGAAAATATCAAAACTTCCCGAAAACAAAGACACAAAATACAACATGGAAATCTACACATAGAAAAGCATAGCCAGCCAGGCTTGGTGGCTCAGCCTGTAATCCCAGCACTTTGGGGGGCCAAGGTGAGTGGATTGCCTGAGCCCATGGGTTCAAGACCCACCCAGGCAAATTGGCAAGACCTCTTCTCTACAATAAATCAAAAATTAACCAGGCATAGTAGCGTGCGTCTGTAGTTCTGGCTCCTTGGAAGGCTGAGGCGGAAGGATCGCTGGAGCCCAGCAGGAGGAGGCTGCGGTGGCTGGGAGCATACTACTGCACTCCAGTCTGGGTGACACAGTGAGACTCCAACTCAAAAAAAAAAAAAAAGAAAGAAAATAAAAGTATAGCCAGCTTCCTCTTCCTCTGAGAAAGTCTCCAGGATCCCTCAGGTTGGGTAGGGCCCTCATCCTCCTCCCAGTTTCTTGTGCTTCTCCCTAGAAAGTACGCCATCTCAACGCCATGCATTAAATTTGTTTCATGCTTTGTTTGCCTTTAGAGGAACATGAAGCCCTGAGAAGTAGGGGATTTCTATACATGTCTTGCCCCTTAGTATAGTGGCATACATTTTGTAACTGTGAATATTCATTGAAAGAATGAATGAGGAAAAACATGAATGTTCCCTCACTATCTTCCAGGTGACCTTCCCTAAGAGCATGACCTCTGATTCCTCAGGTAGGACTTCCAGAGGGTTTCTTGAAGTGCACATTTAATACTGACTCTGAGCATCAATGAAGGTTTTCTCAACGTCTACCTAAACAAACAGCTGTGTGCACATCACACAGTGATTAGATAAGAACCTTATTCTAGTGTGACTGTAGGGGATTCACTGAGCACTGTGGTTCTCTCATCACCATTCTGAGAGTTTGCTACTGCCACGCCCATGAGACAAAGGAGGAAACTGAGGCTCACAAAGGTAACAGAACCTTCCCAAGTTCACACGATGTAGGGTGGACTAGGGCTCTGACTGTGAAGCTCCTGCTTTGCCTTCACTTTCCGGTCTTAGCCCTCTTCCAAGTCTGAAAACCTGTGTTAGAGACAGTCACATTGTGACATGCAGGAGTTTTATCTCCTGAATGTCAGCAAGCCAAACTCGGCATCCATCCCACCAGCACCTCACTAAGGCTGCTCAGTATGCTGCAGACGGAATCCATGTTCACCGTACATTAGGCAGTTTAGTTTACCAGGAGAATGCTGTGTCCCCTTGATGAATGGGGTCCCGGCTGCATTTACATGAGAGTGGGATTTGAAAGCGGGCTTCGTGAGCATGATAAGGGACTCTGCGAAGTATCACTCGCTGTGTCTCTGCACGTAGAAGTCAGAGGTGATGAATGGCGCTCTGAGAGAAGGGGTTCCCATTGGCTCCAAGCTTCAATGCACCAGGCCCAGCTCTGATCTGGGGCCTGATTAGGGGTTCAAGAACACCTCGCTCAAGATCCAGTCCCTAATACATGCATCCATTTGTCAACAAATTTACTGAGCATCCTGTCTGAACCAAGGGCTTGCTAGATGCTGCAGAGACAGAAGGAAAATACAATCCTTATCTTCAACCTGCCATCTAATAATGAGGACATCAATTATTGAGTACATACTGTGTACCAGACAATTTGCACACAATGTTTTGTTGAATCTTCACCATTTCCCTACAGAATAGGTATGATCTTCATTTAATGAATAGGAAACTTAAGATGGATTAACTAACCATCCCAAGGTCATCACAGTTAATTAGTAAAAGAACCTGGGTTTGAACTCAGATCCATCTGCAGAGTAATTTTTCTGCAGCTATGCAGATGGCAAAAGCTGCTGACAATGTGCCAGGCATTCTGCATGCTTTGTCTATCTTAATTCCCAGGTCAAAATAGGGGCACCCCAGACCTCTCTGTGATATCTTCACAGCTTCTTCTGAGTCTATAATTAGTCCAAAAGTTTTTAAAAACAGTGGTAGAAATCAACTCAATTTGACAAGCACTTATTAAACACCCAAATAGGGCTCAGCTCTGTGCTGACACCAGGAGAAACTGAGATAGCTGCTTGGTTTTCAGGATTTCAAGTTTTTTTTATTTGCTAAGATTCATATCCCCTAAAATGTTCATACTCTGGACCTCCTAACCATGGAAACACTATGGACTCTTACCCACTAAGAATTTACCTAAGCACCATGTCTGCATCTCTGATTTTCTCGTATGTTAATCTCACTTGATCCACTCAGCTCTATCTCCTTCCCTCGTCAAGGTCTCTGAACAAGACATCACCCACTAGTCCCTCCAGATCCACTTTCCCTTCTTCACCCAGCTCTGTGCCCTGGAAGCCACATGGGCCACATCCATGAACTCCCTTGCCGGCCCTCTTATGGCTGGGTTCAGCAATGGTGATTACAGCAGTACTCGAAGGAAGGGAGGAGAAAGATTGAGGTAGCTACATACGCTGCTCCCTCTCCATAGAGTCACTGCAACATGGCTGATTCCCTCCACCCAAAGGAAGATCACACCTCTATCAGGTGACCCTCCTTGCCCAGCTTATTGTCAGTTTTCCTAATGATTCCTTCCCTTTCAGGCCTAGGGATGGTCACTGTGTCTTACCATACTTAGCCCTAGAGTACCACACTATCGCTTGTAGTTTACAACATCCTGTCCACGCTTTTGTGAATAATCCTTTTATTGACCTCTCCTCACACTATCTAATTTGAATGTGCCATCTGTTTCCTGCCAGAAGGCTGCCTGATACCATCTTTGAAGGCAGAAACCATATTTAATGCATTGTTTCATTACCTAGGAATTAACCACTGAGCAGAGCCAGGCCTACAGTGAGTGGGAATTTCCTGATTGGGTATCCCCTCACTCGCCCAAGAGTTTGGCTGATGGTAAATTTATTCAAATTATTATCATTATTTTTCTTCAAACAGAATTCTATTTTAATTGGAAGAGCTCAATACTTCTTAACCTATTTTGGGGACATGGGTCTCTCAGGAAATCTAATGAAAGCTCAACCTAGAAAAATATATAAATGCATGTTTTCATAAACATTTGCACAAATTTCAGGCAGATCACAAACCACAGATTAAAAACCCCTGCAACAAATCCATTATTTATTTAAAGCAAAGAATCCCATCATGGTGTGAGTACTTGCTTCCTAATTCTAAGATACAGCCAATCCTTAAGACTTTAATCCATATTATTTTAAAAGGATGGTGCTTGAAGTTACAAGTCAGTGCCAAGGTTTGGTATGAAACATAAAAATTCCAGAAGCTTGGCCAGGTGCAGTAGCTCACATCTGTAATCCCAGCACTTTGGGAGGTCGAGGTGAGAGTATTGCCTGAGCCCATGGGTTCGAGACCAGATTGGGCAACTTGGTAAGACCTCATCTTTACAATAAATCAAAAAAATAGCTGGGCTTGGTGGCACATGCCTGTAATCCCAGCTACTTGGAAGGCTGAAGTGGAACGGTCGCCTAAGCCCAGCAGGTCGAGGCTATGGTGGTCGTGAGTGTGCCATTGCACTCCAGCCTGGGCGACAGAGTGAGACTCGGACTCAAAAAAAAATTCTAGAAGCTCATAAATGACATAAGAGATTGATAATCACAGGAACACATATAGCCCTTGCTCTGTCCCAAGCACGGTTCTACCTACTTCACACACATTAACTCATTTAACACCCACAACTACTGTACGAAGTCGGTCCTATTTTCACTTCACCCAACATTTTTTAAGCTTCCGAGTTTGACCTGGCTCTTTCTGTTCATAAGGGCTAAGAAGATAACTTTTTGACTAAGAAATTAGACTCAAGAGGGACCATTGTGATTCCCTATGGTCACTCATCCCAACTTTCATAACACCTTGTTCTCAGCACTATCATTTGGCACAGCCATACGCCTGATAGTCATCTGTCTGTGCACTGCCCCTGCCAATAGACAGGTGGCTTTCAACATCTTTCCCACTGTGACATCTTAACTCAAAAGGTAGAATGCAGCATAATATATTAATAATAATTAAACCTAAAATGATATATAATTATTACATTAATTACTATTAATAATTAAACCTAATGTGTGTTGCTGTACTGGGCTAGCTCTGTCCCAGAGTTTTTTAGGCATTATACATCAGTTAGTCCTCATGATAATCTTATCATCTGGAGTTCTGTTATTCCTATTTTACAGATGAAAAAGGAGAGGCTCAGAGAGGTTAAGCAATTTATCCCAGGTCAAATGCCTAATAAGTCATGGATCTGGAATCAGAACCCAGGCAGGAAGCCAGATTGTTACTGTCTTTCAGGGTTAAGATGATGTTAGGACACTCCCACATATCCCAGCTGGCTGGATCTAAAATCATCCCTTTCTCCCTTACTTAAGAATGCCTTCTGGCATGCAAATGAGGAAGAGTGACATTATAATGACAACCTCAAACCTGGTTTAAATGCTTTGAAGTCATTAATTTGCCAGTTACATTAGCTTAACCATCATCCAGGACACAATGCTTGCAACCACATACTGATGGGTTCCAGCCAACTGGTGTGCCTGTACACGGTGACTGTGTCCACTATGGCCAGCATAGTCCAGATGTGACCATCCTTGTGTTTCTGGCACCCAGGGCTGCGTCAGGCTCTCAGCGAAAATTTAAATGAATCTATACAATGGTGCATTAATGAATGAAGTTGGAAAAAAAAAAAGGCCCTCAAGTCTCTAAGGGAAAAGTCATTAGAAAAAAATGTCGATAAAAGTGATGGAGACGTCCTGGCCTATGCCACCCTTTATGCCACCTATTATCTCTCCCTGATTGCTAAACCCATCTGCTGGGCCCCTTGGAACTAAAACAATATCAACAGAAAACTTATCTCTGTCCCTAGTCTCAGCTTTGGAGAGTTCCTTCACATTCTTATTCTGCTGGAAACTGGAAAACGCTTAGGGCATTTTGTACAGGCTTTTCTAGGAGTAGAGGCTAACTTTTCATAGCTCAGGGTCTGGAGGTGGGAAGGTGCCCTTCTGGCTCCCCACTTCTACTTCCACATCCTTTGCCAGCTTGCCTTATCCAAGAACTCCAGCTCTTTTGAAGCATATCATCAAGTGCTATCACCTGCAAAATTCCCAATCAACCACCACCCTGCCATCCACCAAGAACTTCAGTCCTGGACCACTCCCTCTCACCCCGTCACCTCTCCTGTCTTCATTTTGGTGGACTTAAACATCCTTGGAAATGGTGTCCTCATAGGCATAGACTCTTACCTCCTTGCCCTCCCTCAGCCCAACAATATCTCTCTTCCTCCCACCTTGGGCATCACAAACCTGAACCAACCCCACATTTCTACTGCAATCATCCATTCCTGGCCATCACCTCCTACCCCTCCTCTCATTCACTCTAGTGTAAATGCACAGACAATTCTCTTACCCCACAGGAACCTCTCACCTGGTGACTTCACTGATCCTTTTACTTCCTTCCTGTCAATTGTGTTGCTGTGTCCTCACTTCAGCTTAGTCCAGCACTTCATTCACTCCTTTGCAAAACTGCTTAACTTCCTTGGCTCGCTCTCTCTCCCACTTCCTTCTCTCCAGGCATTACTCCAATCCTAGTTTCACCCAAATAATGTCCTTCTCAGACCCTGCATTCACATAAATGTGTCTAGAGAACAAGTAAATGGTACTGACAGGATCCAATCTATATGGATTTACCCACATCTCAAGCAGATGCTATAATCCTAGTACAGGACAGCCCTACTACATTTATCTAAGTGTGCTATCTCACTCCCCAAGATTACTTCACATCTTCCTCTCTCTACTTGAAACAGCAACACTCCCTCCCCACTCCTCACTCTCAACTGGTAACTTCCCTCCATCCTTCATTTAAAAAACAACAACAGATAAAATCAAGGAACTACCTTATATTCCCATCTCTGAATTCTGCAACTCACTGGTATCTGCTCTCAAACACCCTGCCTTCCACCCACCTCTCTCTCTCCATGTGAATGCCCCAAGGAAAGGCCATGTGAGGATACAACAAGAAGGCCACTATCTGCAAGCCAGGAAGAGAGGCCTCACCAGACACCTAACCATGTTGGCACATTGGTCTTGAACTTCCAGTCTCCAGAACGGCGAGAAAATTAACTTCTGTCAGTGGTACTTTGCTATGGCAGCCTAAGCGGACTAAAACACCCCACTAGAATGTGAGAATCACGAGAACAAGGATCTCTGTTTACTTTGACCACTGAGGTACCCTATATGCCCTAGAATAGTGTGTGGCATGCAGAAGCACTCAGGGGAGATTTTCTACCTGAGTGACTGACATCCAGGTGGGGCACCTTCAGTGCTGCACTCTCCATCACCAAAGCTCATTGCTATGGTATGAATGTTTGTGTCCCCTCAAAAATCATGTTGAAACTTAATCCCCAATGCAACAGTGTTAAAAAGAAAATGGAAACTTTAGGAAGTGATTAGGGCATGAAGGTGTCTTCCCAAATGAGATTCATGTCTTATACAAGGCTGAAGGGAAGCACCTGGGCCCTCTTACCCTTCTGCCATGTGAGAACATAGCATCCATGCCTTTCAGAGGACACAGTAACAAGGCACCGTTTTGGAAGCAGAGAGAACCAGCCCTCGCTAGACAACAAATCTATCAGCAACTTGATCTTGGACTTCACAGTCTCCAGAACTGTGAGAAATGAATTTCTATTATTTATAAGGTACCCGGCCTCAACTATTTTGCAATAACAGCATAAATGGACTAAGACACTCACAAACTAATTACCTCTCCAAGGTTTCAAGACAAGGTTGGCAAACTTTGGTCCAATGGCCATGCCTGGTCTGTGGTGTGTTTTTGTACATTCCATAAGCTAAAAATGATTTTCAGATTTTTAAAGCATTGTAGAAGAAGAAGATGATAAAAAAGAACAACAAAAACACAAATATGTGACAGCAACTATATAGCCTACAAAGCCTAAAACATCTCACCCTTTACAGAAAAAGTCTGCAAATCCCTGGTGACAGGAGGTGGGGCCCATCCTTTGGGGGTCTCTGGAGAGGATGTGGTACCCACAGTTTTGCCACCCTCAGACAGATACTTTCCTCATGTGATTCCCCCCCACACTGCCACACACGCTTCCCTTGCCATTAATATCACCTTTCCGGCCCATGAGGGGAGCTAATGTGGTGTGTTGCAGAGTGCTCAAGAGGTTTCTTCATGGAAATTTCCTAAGAATCCATTCTTGGGACTGAAGACATTCTTTATTATCCAATAAAACAGTTATACTGTGAATCAGGAGTCCATGATTCAGCTAACGTGATTCCATTAGCGGTTATCACCACTCCTGGTCGTTCAGCTTCTGTTGTGTACCAAATGTTCCTCTCCTCACATCCATCCACTGCCTTTTGCTGGCTTTGAAGTTAAGAGGGGCCATCCAGGCTTGCCTCCTCATAAAAGCCAAACCCACACAGCTAACAGATTCATTCTGTTAGAGATACATTGACAAGCTCCTGTGGGGGAGGGGGGGTGGAGAGGCATCTTCCGGCTACAAAACATGTGCTGAAAACCAGTGTGCACCCACAGAAGCCACTGTTGTAGTCAGCCCTAAGTGCTTTCTAAGAGCAGCATGAGGAAATGTCGGACTGCAAGAACCATGGGGAGACACAGCCAGCTGGGCTTCCCTCTGCTCCTGATTGGATCGAGACTATAATGAACAATCCTCCCCCATGACAGTTGCTTTTTCACGCCCCTGAAGCTATTACTGGTGTCAACTTCAAATGGCAGGGCTGTGTTTTCCCCTCAATTCAGACTTAATGAGAATTGGTTTTCTTAGGAGGGAAGGTAAGGCCAAGCCAGAGCCTGCCCGTGCTTGCCTGCTCTTGGATCGGTAGCATGGCCTTTGTCATGACCAGGCCTTGGAAATGAGGGGTTGTCCGCAGAGCTGGACACTGCCCTGCTGTGGACAGTCCCAATGACACGTGACGTGCTCCCTCTCACTGAGCCCACTGAACAGTAGCTGAATTAAACTTTGGGATTTTTCTTCCTGACCACAACTTCCCCTACAGTAGCCTTCCATCAGTACCCAGGTGGAGTGAGAAGAGAGAGGACCTGGTGAGGGAGGAAAGGCCCCCCTGCAGCTCATGGCCCTTGCTTCTGAGACTTGGGACCCAGTTCAGCTTATTCTTAAACTCCTCCTGCTCATCTGGTCTCCCTTTTCTCCATCTCCCTGCAAGGTGTTTACCTAGTGAGAGGAGGCTCACTCTTTGTTGAGTCCATCCCGTGTCTGTGTTGGGATTTGCAATCTGCTAATCTAGATTCACTCTCCACCCTGCTCCACCACTCTGTGCCCAGAAGGCTTACCTGTCCAGCCTAAAGCAGCAGGTTCCCTTGCCTCTGGTTTCTGGCAGGGTTTGACCATCAAGACACCCCAGAGAGACTGGGTATTAAGGCCCCAGCTCTCTTTCTATGGTGCACTCTGGGATGGCTATGTCTGTCCATGAAGGCCCCAGTCCTCTCAACATCCCTGTCTGTCTTGAGGTTCCTGTAACCTTTTTGCCGTCCTCTTGTCATTTCTAGCCCTGGGGTGGTAATAGCTCGCTGTAATATCTGCCCTGAGATACTGCACTATTTCTTGCAGTTTCTCTAGTAGATGCCCATTTGTTTGAAAACAGTCCCTTTATTAAACTCTCCTCAAACGACTTCAGTTGTCTATGTTATATGTTTGCCACAGATACTCTGGTTGATACAGTGCTTTATCTTGATTTACAACTGGTGATTTGAAAGTACTTAAGGGACATGTGTGTGTACCTGGCCACCATCGTGTTTAGTGATTAGGGCATAGAGATGCCTAATGACCTCCAATGCATGGAACTGTTCTCTACAGGGGAATTCTCCAAATTCTCCAGCCTGGGATGTTGAACTGAACTCCCACAGGGAACACTTCAAAGCCCAGTGAGGAAGTCCTGAAGATATCCATCTCTTATAAGGGGCAACCGATGCTCCACTCAGCACCTAAGTGGCAGCTGAAAACTACTGACTCCCAAGTCAGTGCTCTCTCTGAGAAAAAAAGATGCTCTGCTGCCTCCCACATATCCTAGCAACTCACTGTGCTATAATTAATGGCTTACATTAACTGAACATGTGCTATGTGCTGTGTGTTTCAGACTCATTATCTGGCTTAGTTGTGTTTTTGTGCTTCTTACCAACCTAGCCTGAGTAATGGGAGGGACAAAGGCTTCTCCTTCCTTCCACTCCTCTGCATCTACTGCAGGGCGATGAGTACACACAATGGGTGCTCATATCTAGTTAATGGCCAACTGGTTGACTTGATTCTGAGAAGGAACATGAAGTCAGATCAGATCTTTTCTGCTTCTAATCCAGGCAAAAGCAGTTGGGAGAAGTAGGCAGTTGGGAAGGGAAGAAACATGATCAGGACCTGTTATCACCTAGAGCTTAATGCCCCAACTACCACTTCTTGAGCAGGCATTTTGCCCCCTCCAGGCCTCATGGTTAATGGAGCGCTAAGTCCCCTCTCTCTTTCCCTCTCTTCCTAGGTCCTCTTTGGCTCCCACCTGCCTGCTCTGCTGTTTTGCAGCCTCTGAAGCATCTTCCTCACCTTCAGTGCTCTCTGTGTCCTGGGAATGCAGGAGCAACACCAGAGGAAGTATCAGCAAATTAAGTGATAGTGAGAACTGCAAACACCACTTATGGAGCCCCTTTCTATTCCAGACATGACACTTATATTTCTCCTTTAGTCGGCAACACAGCACTCACATTCTAAAGATGAAGAAACTGAGTCTTGAAAAGGCTAAGTAACTTGTTCCATGTCTGCCATTCAAAGCCAGGAGCATCTGAAACTGAATCCTGTGTCCCCATGCAACCAGTACAAACTCCCCAACAGAACTCGTTCCGAGGTTTACCGCCCCTCATGGTTTCTCCCTGACTCCGTCTTCTGAGAGAGGGCCCAGATTTCTCCCCACTGAATTACGGATCTTTTTGCTCTTTCTAACCACTGCTGACCATGGAAGAAAACTCAGTTTCTTTCCTAAGCCTTAGCCTTACTAAGGTCCCCCAGAGCATTCCACTGTGACATGCCTCAGAAAATCCCAGCAGTGATGAGACCAAATCATGAAGCACTGATT
This sequence comes from Carlito syrichta, assembly GCF_000164805.1. Lineage (NCBI taxonomy): Eukaryota > Metazoa > Chordata > Mammalia > Primates > Tarsiidae > Carlito > Carlito syrichta. The sequence goes on along the minus strand of NW_007035196.1, from coordinate 97,617 downwards.
TTCTCTGGAACTGGGAAGGTCTCCCATCGTCCTCCTTGCCCAGATATCCCACTGTACTTTGACTTTCAATTTCAACTTATGGCTTGCATTATTCTGCACTGGGTACAGTAATAAGGCACTGCAGGCCGAGTGACTTACACAATGAAAATTTATGTTCTTTCAGTTCTGGAGGCTCAAAGTCTAAGATCAAGGTGGCAGCAGGTTTGGTTTCTTCTGAAGCCTCTATCTTTGACTTGCAGACAGCCATCTTCTCCTGTGACCTAACATGGTCTTCCCTGTGTGTGTTTGCATTCTAATCTCTTCTTATAAGGCACCAGTACTGAATTTTGATCCATCCTAATGACCTTATTTTACCTTAATTACCTTATCTCTGATTATAGTCACATCCTGAGGTAATGGGGTTAGGGCTTTGACATATGAATCAGGGGGAGGGGAACCCAATTCAGCCCATAGTATGGCCTAAAAAGGATGCAGTTAGCAGCAGGGCATCCTCATGATGGGGTTACCTAGAGACAAAGGGATCAAATAGAAGGAATATGGGATCCAGACAGAAGTGCCCAGACTGCCTATCTTGGACTTTCTTCATGAGCTTGGACAGGTCACTTTGCTTCCCCGGTTTTCCCATTTGTAAAATGGGCATAATTGCATCTGTCCCTTCTGTTGTTCTGCTGATCCCACAAGTACAGGGCTGTGGAAGTTCTTGGAGGAGTTAAAAGCACTAGACCTATGTGATTGATATTACATTTTCCATTACAAGGAGAAGACAGCACTATAAGTGTTATTTATGGAAAACTCTTGTTTCCCATCGTCTACACCAAAGGAGGATGGATCACTTTAATTAGCTCCCCTCCATGGATACTAGCAGTCATGGAAACATGCTGTGGGCTGGCTCTGGGTCAAGGGATCTGCCCCCTTTACCTCATGACATCATCACTGGTACCATCGTGGAAGGCACTGTTAGTTCAGTTTTACAGGTGAGGAAATGCAGGCTTTGGGAGGTTCAGTAGTAGAGTGGGCATGCAGAACCCAGGGCTGCCAGATTCTGGAACATGTGCCCCTTGCCCTGTGTGCTGGACAGAGTCCTGGTTCCTTGCATTGAGGCCACTGAGTTGTGTAAGACCCATTCCTGCCTCTGAGGGGGTCACAGGCAACAAAAAGGCCTCCACGACAGGCAGACGAGGGGCCGTTCTTCATCACAGGAAGGCAGAGGAGCACTCACCAAGGGGGTGAGGATGCCTGAGCAGGGCTTTGAGGGATAAGAAAGAAGCAGGCTGAGAAAGGCATTTCAGGCACAGGTAACATAGTGCACTCAGGGTCACCCTAGCAAAACTGTTGCCCTGCCAGCCTGGAACAGTGGAGCAGGGGGAAGAGAGGAAATCAGGAACGTGGGAGCAATTCCAGAAGACTGACCAAGAGCAAACAGTACCCAGATTTCAAAAGGTATAAAATGGTAGATTCTAGAAACTAGAGCCTAGACAGCATGATAAAATACTCAGTGCACACTTTACATGGGATATTAACTGGGGGGTGTATGAGCCCTTGGAATGGGTTTGGCAATCACTAAGAGCCATCTGAGCACAAGCACACCGACTCAAGCTCTTCTGGTTGGGCAAGAGGTTGGTGTTTCCCAAGGTTGGTGCTCAGGTAAGGGATTTAGGTAATACAGGGACCTGGTGATGAACCACACTAACTTACAAAGGGTTGGGACCAGGACAAGGGCAGGAGAGGAGGGCAAAATTTAAGGAGTCACTCACTCTCAGCAAGGTCAAATGCAAATCTGCTCAGCAAGTACCTCCTTAAATTTTGTGCCCCGGAGCCTTGCCCTAACTCCACCCCACTCCTGGCTCTGCTTAAAGGGAGAAAGCCAGTTGCTTTTCAGTTCAAGGTCAATTCTTGATTCCTATACGGAAAAGGCAAATATGTCTTTAAACCTGGCTACACTGGCTCTGGTTTTAAGCAAGCCTCCTTCTCAGAGCCTCCTGCAGGCAACAGTGTCTAACTAGAATTTAATAATATTACTTTGGTTTCACCATATTTACTTTTACAGATTTATAGCAAGTGATATTAGCTTTCCATTTTTGGTTGAAATACAAAGTTTCCTTTTAAAATAAATTTAACTGAGTTTTTTTAAAGTAAGCTTCTCTAAGGAAAAATATTAAGTCAATAATAGACCAGGGATATGCAGATGAGGTAAGAATCCTGAAGGTGAGATGTGTGGGACTAAGCTGGGAGACAGGAGATGGTCCCACTTCAACTCTTCCAGGAATGGAAACCAGGTTAGTCGGACAGGAGCCAGGAAAGAACATCTCCCTTACATTAGGCACCAAGCACCAGACATTCTGTCCCCTGTCCCAGATGCCACCCCTGCCACAGGACAGCAGCATTCAGTCTCCCATTCCCATCAAGCGACCTGGGAAGCCGACTTCTTTCCAGGATTTTTTAGCCTAACAACTAAACCTGCTCTGAGACCACTTCAGCAAGCTCCTCTATGCAGAGGATTTCTGATCAAGCCTAGGAAGCTCTTTCTTATCTCCCAAAGAATGAGAATTTCTGAAAGGTTGCTTTTCAAAGAGAACAATTGGATGGGGGCAGTTTCTCAGTAAAGGCATCCTGAAAGCTCCAACCTGTCTCTTAGGTCATGACACTTTGGTAACTGATGAGAACATGGCTCTGGTGCCTTCACTTGAAAAGAATTCTAAACACAAAGGCTTTTGGTCCAGGTTGCCCTGCCTGCCAAGGGGCAGGGATGAGAGGGGACCAGATGGTTTGGGGGAAAAAAAATCCAATCAGACGCAGGGTCTTTTTCTGCCTGCTCTTTGCAGAGAACTTTCTGCTCACATTTCCCTGCCCATCCCCTGCATCAGAGAGGAGCAGGGAGTGAGGCTTCTTTCTAGCCCTGATGAGCCAGAGGTGGGGGTGAGGGGCTAGGAAATATGTCCCTCCTCCACCTACCCCCCCAACACACACACACCAAGCAAGGAATAGGCTGCCCTGTATTTCATGATGTTATACCTTTGAACACTGTAAACACATGCAGAGAGAAAAACCTATGTATCTTTTAAGCAAATGTCATTCACTCCACTATGGTACCCAGTAATCAGGAAGGCAGAGAGGCAAAGACACAGACACAGAAGGAAAATAAATAGGCTCTGAAGAATGCGACACCATTTCCGTATCCATCCCTCACTTGATTACAGCATGTGATTTGAAGTACGATTTGCAACTCTTGGAGCCTCAGTTTCCTCAGCTGTAAAATGGACTGGAGCTTCCTCCCTTCAGGACACTACTCATAAAATCATCTGAAAACACACCAGAAATGAAGAATGAAGAAGTGTTGTCCAAGCAAAGACTTTGCAACCATGAAGGAAAATAGGTACTACCCAAGCACTAAAGATGGCTGGAAAAGTCCAAGTGTCAGTCACAACAGGGTAGAAGAAGGGAGACTGCCACCACTGTGACTGAGAGGGTGCCAGCAATGGCTCCTAGAAACGCCAGCATCAGCCCTCAGGTTGTTAACCATTTGATGATGGAGAAAGTGTGAGGTTAAGATGGTGACAACAATATTACTCCATTTGTTACTCAGTCTTTTTCTTTGTTCATCCAAAAAATATTTCCATGATCCACCTACTATGTGTCGGACACCAGGAATAGGAATGATGATAATATTACGTCCTGTCTCTGACATCCTTTGAATCCAGTGACCAGCATATATCTGGATCTGGTTTGCAGTAGCCCTTCGAAGGAAAACACTCATTTGAATTCACATATTCTACCAAGATGATCAGCTGGATTTTATTATGAGGGTTATTATCCCTTTGTCTAGGGTCATCCTTTCATTTTACCAACACAAATATATTGGGAATCTTATGATGCAGTTACTGAGACTAGCCTCACACAAATCTGTTGTCCCAAAGTTTGTGGACCTTTGAGGGACCCAGAGATAGGACAGGACAATCCGTGAAGAAGGCCATGACAGAGGTCGGGCTAGTGGGCGTACCACTGAGCAGACTTAACCCACCCTGCAAGGGAGGACAGGTCTATAGTGAGCATCCTTGGCAAAGAAACAACTTGGCAAAGCAAGAAAGGTGGAAAGAGCAAATTCTGGGGCTGATGTGTAAGCCAGTAGAGCTGGGGAGTATGTGGAAGTTCCCACAGCCACAGACATAGGAACACACAAGAGAGGTGAGAGTGACTGAGATGAGGCTGAAGAGGCTGGTGTTCAGAGCCCTCTGGGTGGTGAGGAGATGGATTCCAAGATCAATGTCTATTCAGATGCAGTTTTTAAGTTACTGAGACCACCACAGATCATGTCAGGCTTGGCTTAATGTGGTTCTCCCTTGGGGTTGGTGGCTCCCTCACAGTTATGGACAACTTTCCACACTTCATGTCACTTGTTCATATGTGTAATTTCACACACCCGGGCAACCCACTGTCAGGTCCCCTCTCACTTCCCAGAGCTTTCCTATCTTCTTATAAACTCCAACTTGCTCACATACACACACAAAAAAAATCACAGACATACATACATGCATATTTGTATTTGTGTATATATACACACATGTATATTTACTTCATTCACTTTATTGTTTAAAATTGATCTTTTCCTTCAACCTGAGAGTTGGGCATTGCCATCAATTAGTTCCATAATTTTGTAACCAATTGCTCCCTGCCTCGGTTTTCTTGTTTATAAAATAGGAATGATCATGCCCGTCTGATTATGGAGAGCTAATATGAAGGTAAATAAGATGTTTTCAGGGCGCTTTAAAGATTTTAACTAGAGACAAACGGAATTCTGAAACCCTAAACCCTACAGCTCCATCTCCCGCTAGCATGATGTCGACACATGGTAAAAAAAAAGCGGAGGCAGAAAGGAATGTGGCTGGTATGGACAATGGAGCTGGAGAGGAGGAAGAGCACGTGAGGTAGGGCATCCAGAAGGGCACAGGCCTGGGATGGCACAGGTAGGGGCTGTCCAAGAACCCCCTGCTGAGGTTATTTGGAGGCAGCCCTATCCTAAAACTGTAATGAAGACAGAGCCCTTTAGCCATGGCGAGAGTGAGTTGGAGTCTGCACCCTATCTGCAGTCACTCTATGGCCAGCCCCAAGGGCTTAAAGGGTCTCTGGAGACCTCTAGGGAGCACAGCTCGAACTACTGCTGGGTGTTCTGAATTTGATGTCCACTAGGCACAGTGATATGTTAGTAAACTGGCTCTCCAGGGGAAAACACAGAACTACAAACCTCCATGTATAGTGTCTGCCAATTTCCATGGTGTAAAAATTCCAACTATGGCTAATTTCAGGCTATGAACAGTTTAACAATTGGTTCCAAAAAAAAAAAATTCAGAATATTTAACAATTGGTCCCCACAAGCTGTCAGTAGCTGGCCCCTCAGAACACTGCGGCAGCCATTAGAAGGATGGTTCTGGCATCTTAGGGCCTCTCCAGGAAATTACTACAAACAGATTATGAGCCATTTTCAGTAATAAGCATTTGCACTTCGGTTTGGTTAAATGAAAACCAGTCGCAAAGGGATTTTTATGGTGTGTTTTTCCCATGCTCTGTCTCCAAAGGCATGTTTGCAAAGCAGAGAGGAGTTTCCAAATTTACCTTTTCATAGTGTCAACAAATAGGATTTGCCAAGAGCTCTAAAGGGCAGACTGTCCGTTCTTTCACCACGACACTTGCTGGTTCAGACATACAGTCTGAGTGTGGGGTCATCCTGCCTGTGTTTGGAACTTCTCATTTCCCCTGGATTGTAGGCATCCATAAGAAGCCAGAGGGAAAGGGACTCCAGCCTGCAGATTCATCCATATTGGACACAGGGATTAACAACTCCGTCCCAGTTACTGTTTTGTGAAGGAGATCACGGCACTGTGTAATGTGTAGTGCATGGCTGTCTGCATCTCCACCACCCTCTCACTGAGATCTCCCCACAAAGATGCACTCCTGTGCATTACAAAGCTTCTTATTATTCCAGGCTTCAAAAATGTATATGCTACTCTTGAAAACTTAGCAGGCAAGTAATTATTTGGAGTGCAGTGGGGGGAAAAAACACTTTTTATATTTGCTCATCTTCCTTGTAACCTCACTTTGTCTGCAATTTCAAAACCAAAATAAGCTCCAAAAATAATGTGTTCTTGAAATCTCTTAGAAGACAAGTAGTTAAAGGATGCTTTCCCTTTTCTTTGCCACCCTCTCACAGAGCAGACATAAAAATTCCATCAGGACCGAGATGGCCCTTTCTCTTCTTCTTAGGCAGAAGATGATTGTGGGTTCTATTTTGAAGAAAATGTTGGATCCAGTAAAGTGAAGAATTCTTTGAGCTGAGACATGGCAATGACACTGGTGTCTGTACACTTTGAGCATACTTTTGTGTCATAAGCGGGGTAGCGCCTGGGCCCTGGAGTCAAACTTTGGGTTCGAGGGCCAGTTTCGCTGTCCACTGGCTAAGTGGTCTTGGGTAGGCCACTTGAACTCTGTAAACCTCAGTTTCACCATCTGTAGACTGAGTTTACCTTCCATGAAAGTTGCAAAAATCAAATGAAGTAGTGCATATGAAGTCCTTAGTACAGTGGCTCCTGGTGCAGAGTGAGGACTCAATAAATGATGATGTTGATGCTCTAGCTGGTCCAAACACATGTACCTTGTCTTTTCAGCTATACCTTGACTGTTTGAAAGGACAGGCCATCTTTTTGTCCTCTTATAGAACCCAGGAACATATGGGGTATAGATACAAAACAAAGACTTGTCGACTGATATGTTACTCAGAAGGTGGGGGCAGGAAGAAAGAGAGTTGAGCCCCAAATAAAACTGAAACCCTTGTGGAGGCCAGAGGGTGTCTCCTCTCTTAGCACTTTGCTAAGCTGGGACTCTGGCTCAGGCCTGGGCAGGTAGAACGAGAGTTGAGCCCCAAATAAAACTGAAACCCTTGTGGAGGCCAGAGGGTGTCTCCTCTCTTAGCACTTTGCTTAGCTGGGACTCTCTGACTCAGGTCTAAATGGGAACCAGCTCCTCTACCACATAGCTTCAGGAGTTTTCTGAAGGTAGTCCCTGTTTGAGGGACTCCTTACATAGTTTTCCCTGGTGGTTCATGCTTCCACTGGAGAGGTCAACTCTGAATGAATAAAAAAGCTGGGGACTGTCTGAGCCCACATCTCTTCAGCATGGACTAGGGGATCTGGCCAGCAGAGGTGGACAATGACATACCATTTCAGACGGAGAGCACAGGGCAAGAAGAATGGGCACTTGGAACAGGAAAAGGGACTGTGTCTATGGGGGCAAGGGGTAAATACAAAGCATAAAAGGAGAGATCCCCCAGTTCCCCAGACACAGGACTGGTGCAGGTGGTTGAATTAGAATCACTGTCCTTCTTTGGAGTAAGTGTTTTCAAGGATTGCCCATGAGACCCTTGATACAGATTACGTGTATACAGCATGGTCATGAGATTTTTATTTTTAAAAAACGATTCCTTGGTCTTTTTCAAGACTGTTTTGAGTTTAGAGAAGTCCCGATAGCATCAGTGCTCTATTAAAGCATTGAGCTCTACAGAGATATTTAGAAGAGCTTGGAGATTTCTTAGGGAACTGTGGAAGTTCTCAGTGATTGTGGAGAGGCCCGTTGTTTCCAGCAGAAGAATTTTAAGACAGTGCAGAGACTGTGACAAGCTAAGCCTTGAATATGCAGTTTCTTCCTTTGAGAACACTAGGAGAATGGCATTGAAGAGCCAAGGATTCCTCTAGGAGCACAATATGGACAATCCACAATCTAAATTGTGTTTCTAGGAGCACAATATGGACAATCCACAATCTAAATTGTGTTTCTATATCTAAAAACTGGACAATCTCTCTAGAATCAAACTAGTCCAGTTTTCTTTCTTAGTTCCATTCTGGTCTGGGGGTTATGATGGGAGAAACAAGAGTAGCCAATGCCCTCCCTTCACCCAGGGGCTCTCCACCTGACTGGAGGCAGGGCTCCCAGGTGGGCAGCAATGAGTTACCCAGAGGTCAAGGCACTACAGAGAGAAGCCAGGACTGAAAGTTAGAAAGGCAAGCCCTTACCATCTGCATGCCCATGAGTCAGTGAACCCTGAGGAACCTTCACTTTCCTAGACCTACAATAGAAACAATGAGAAGAATGATTCCAGTGTTCACAGCAACATTTCTACCCTCCAAGGGAATTACTTTAGAACATCCACAGCTTGCTTTTTGATGTTCCACTAATAATAAAGAACAAATAAGAGCTTTGGGAAGAACAGCAAAGAGAAAAGTCCTGATCGTAGAATCAAAGTTTTATCTTCTCTACAGAAGTATAGAAATTAATTTCTTAATTCAATAACATGATGTCCCATGGTGTTTAGTGTTTACATTTCTCTCTTTGCTTATTGCCAAAATATTACTGTGCAAATATGCTCTGAGGTTTCTCTTACAGAGTAGTAGCTCCCACCCTGATCTTTGAAATTTCCTGTTTTAATGATGAAGCAGTGTGAAGTTCTATAAGGAAGATGTTGGTTGTCTCAACATCCCTTTGGAAATCACTTTCATCCTGAATAAAAAGTCCAAGGGAACTCAAAGTAAAACTTGAATATTAAGATGGAATTGTTCCAAAATTTTCAGATTTTAAAATAAGTAGTGATAGTGACTTGAAACTGCCAGTTCTTTAAAGTAAATACATATTTTAGCCAAACCTGGTATAAATTTGGCATAAACAGTTCTGAAAATAATGGTACAGGGAAAACTGATGAGGGTTAGCATAATGGCAGAGTGGGAGGAATGACTGTGATGAAGAAATCCTGGAGAGCCTTTGACAAATTCCTTCTCACTATGGCTAGAGAAAACAGGTCCCAGAAAGAAGCATGACTTCCACTAGGTCACTTGGATGTTAATTGCAAAGCTGGAACTGGAGCACGGCCTCCTGACTAGATCATAAAAAGCCCAAGTCCTCACGGTCACTTTTGCTCTGGGCAGATCCTTTGGTCCCATCTCTGCACGGCCTTGAAATTCTTCTCCTGGAAACAGTGGGCCTCTCCACCAACCCTGGGAACTTCCTCAGTTCCCTAAGAATTCTCCAAGTTCTTCTAAAGATCTCTACAGGGCTCGGTGCTTTAATAGAGCACAGACAATATGGGGACTTCTCTAAACTCAAAATAGCCTTGAAAAAGACCAAGATGCAGTCTTTTAATAAAACCCTATGGCTCCAATATATCCACGGGTGGCCCCAGAGCCAACAGAAAGGGAGAATCTCCACCTACTTTTACCCATCCCTGGATCACTTATCTCCACAGTTGAGCAAGAGCACCTTTCCCAGCAACAAGACTACTGAGGGCATGGTCTAGCTAAGACTTCCCTCAAGCATGAGTTTCAGATTCCTCAGGGAGCTAAGCTAGGATACCGTGAACAACCCACGGTGAGATTTGTGGCCCTGCCAGAAGGTGAATGTGATGTTCTCAGTAACACCTGGATTTCTGGACGAGTAGAGAGAACCATCCTGGAGCCAGTAGCCCCAGATCAGGGATGGGCAATGGTGCAGGTGATCTTCTCCTGCTACATTTGGGCAAGGAAGAAAAAGAAGACCCTTCCATGTGTAACATGCTAAGACCCAAGAAAGACCCACAAACCCAGAGTTCACTCCCCTAGCCACGAACTATAGTGCTAGGGATTCCACCATTAGAGTTACACTAGTGCCTTATGTTCAGATCTAAGCTCTTCTGAGTCATAGCTGCCTGGATTGAGCAAAACACCTGACCTCTCTGAAGCACACTTTCCCACCTTTAAAATGGAATCATGGTACCCAGATCACAGAGCAGCTCTATGAGAGAGTACATGTGGAGCTCCCCCAGGGCCTGGCACCTAGCAGAGGTGAAATGAACACTGATCCCTTCCCTTCCTTTGATTGAAGAGTTTTCTTCTCTGAACTCATCTTCTAAAGTGGCTATGTCTTAAGAAGGGAACACAGTGGGCAGATTTAGATATATTCTCCTTATAAGAAATTGGACTTCTAGCTGCAGGGACAGCAGGAGGTTTACAGGAAAGGGTCATGGTAGGAAAAGGAATGGAGAAAGGCAGGAATGGGTAGATTCAACTCCACCATCACTATAGCAGGCCACTGGATTCCATGGGCTCCAGGAATCCCTAAAGAGTTTTTTTTCCTCCCTACAGTTTGGGCAAGTATAATGGAGACTTCGGTTTCTAAGTAGATGTACATAATACAGTATTAAGTACTGAGACCTAACACTCAAAAAAGCAAAAATATTTTATGTCAAACACACTCCATTTTCCCCCATGCAAGTCATGACTTAATGTCAGAAATGGTCAGTGTCAGCTCTTGGACTCGATGACATGGTGGTTCTACCTGCATTTGCATAATCACTCGAAGAGTAGGCAAAATTTCAGAAGAAGATGCTGTCTGGAAAATTAGTCTCTATATTTTCTGCAAACACAACATGACTTGAACACAACAGGCCGCTCTCTCTAGAGGGGTCCCTTGTTGACCTCTCACTGCTCCGGCACAGTGGCATGATGAGAATGGATTCAGCTCAGATCAGGGTCCCAAACTGATTGGCTGTGCTGCCTCTGGGAGTCTCTTTTTCTTAGTTACCAAATTGGGAGATGTCCTTTCATTCTTGTGAGGATTAGAAGATTGAGGAGAACAAAATAATTCCATAAATCCCAAGTGAAATGGTGAATCCATTTCTCTTGGAGTTACAAGAGATGCAGCCTTAGATGCAGCACCATACCTTTCAGCTCAGTCTCAAGGTGGAGACATGAGGAACCCAGTCCTACTCTGCCTTGGACCCTCTGGACTACACAGGAAAAGGGAGATCTAGAGAAAAAGACACCCTCTTGTATTAGGGGTAAAGGACAGAGAGGAATCTGAGAAGTAGGTGAAGACTGAAAGACCCCAAAGAACAAGCTACCTTGGGAAAGATGGCAAGGGAGTCAGGACAGGCTGTGGGGAGTCCCCAAGTATACGCCATGATAAAGGACCTATTACCATGGAAGCTCCCTGTGGGCTCTGCAGAAACTCTGACGTAGGGAGACCTCTAGCCTGTTCTTGTCTGCCTTTTTCAGCAGTCTCAGCATTCAGCAAATGAATTCATACAGATGGTTAGTCCTCTTAAAGAAAATCATTATCATCAATGCCAGACAGTCATGAGATTGTATAAAAAAGGACAAGTCATGTCATGAACTGAATGATCACTTATAAAGTGAGTTTCTACTCAAATATCCCCCTGCTGTTTAGCACTGGTGCTGGAAAGAAATAATCAACACTCGACTTAGCCTAAGTAGCACACAGGCGCAGTCACGATTTTTGCTAAATAGAAGATGAAATTAACATGCTTTTCATAATATTAATTATATTTTTCATGTCAGTATTCTAAAAATCTACCATGAGATTTTGCTATCTTACTTTTTCAAGGATTCATTTTGTAGGTGGTCTTTCTTCTGTATAAATTAGAGTTTGTTTAAATAACAAAGTCCTTGTACATGGTCCAGCCTGGTATAGTGGTTTCTGGGGTGACCAAACTGAACCTCCCATCTTCTGAAAAGGGACCTTGTCTTCTGGAAAGGGTCAGTGCCTGAATCTAGGCAGAAAAAGGCAGAGTGGTTCTGTGAACACTGCTCACTCCCAGGGGCATGGGGAAGGCCATGGAATGCTGGGACTAACTGAGACCCCACCTCCTGTTCTACCCCATGTGTCAGGGAGGCCATACTCTGAGAAGACAAAGACAGTAGACATCTGGTCTGCAGGATCCAAACATGTTGCTGTGCTCACTCTGCCAGTGGGAAGAAAGCCTTTTGATCTAAACTCCTTCCCAGGTAATTCTGGCAGGCTCTGGGGAGGTTTTCTAGGATCAGCTCTCAGGGGAAAGTACATGTTAAGGATGATGCAAGTCATTTAAGGGTGAGGTGGTTCTCCCCAGAATAGAAATAGGCCCTGGCCCCATTACTCAGAAAATCTGTAAATCTGGAAGGTGTGTTGCTCAGGTTTGGACTGCTTGTACAAAGATGTAGAACAACAAAGACTGGATCTTTAGAGACCAGATCTGACTATATAAGGCAACCTCAAGTGCCTGACACACACATGGATATTTGAAAATGCTATCTTTCCTAGGGAAGTTACCATGTTCTGCAGACTAAACAGTCCCTGCAGACTAAACAGGGGCCGATTCTTGCTCTGAAGGAGACTGGACTCTGGCCCCATCACCCCTTAGGTCACTGAGTGTGGCTTCTGTTCTAAGGGGGCCCTATGTGCTGCAAGACAGCAAATCAATTCAACCCACCTCTCTCAGAGATGGCACATGTGCCAAAGAGCAAAAGAAAAGCAAGTCCCCAAGGCTGAGGTGCTTGTCCTTAACACAGAAGGTATGATGCCAGGTGTCTATGAGATCTGCTGCATCTTACAGTTCTTGACAAGCTGGGCCAAGTGTGCCTGGGGATCTGATGAAACAGCATCCCACTCTGCCTCACATTCCCCAGTAATAAGACTACAACATGCAGGAGCCTGGCATAGATTAGACGCTCAGTGACTGCCCAATGAATGACTCTAAAACATTTGCTTAGTGTAGAGGCTGAGGGCCCAGGAGTAGGCAGTCACACCTTTCACTGGCCTTTTACGTGTTTGGGTAAAAGTTGAGGGCTGTCTTAGAAAATGATGCCTTCATTCCAGGAACTATATTTGTACTTGGGCATAAGTCTTGGTGAAAAGCTTGATGTTCAATCAGGGTCTGTCCTAAGCATAGTTGTTAACAGGCACATGAATGCCCTTTGTCAGTACCTTTAGTAACGCAGTTAAAGTTAGAGAGAACAGATTCTTTCAAGATGCTTTCAAGATCTTAAGGGGATGAATTTAAAGAAATCGGCCTCTGGAAAAACTTGGTACTTTCCAATTCATGACTGCTGTTAGTCACTGCTTACCCTAAACCTAGAAATGTCACAAGACTTGATAGAACACTTTTTTCCTAAGCCACTCCGAGTTTTGGAATAAGACACCTTCTATGTTACCACCAGAAATTCAGGTTTTGCTTTTTGTTTTCTATTTCTCAACAAGTTTCTCTTTTTATTCCGCTGGATCTGGGGTTTTTCCTTAACTATAAACAGCTACGCTTTCTAGGATAAATCAGTAGGTATTTGGTATGAGCTAGAATTATTATATTTTGCACAGTTGCCATAGCTGTACAGTCAGCCCAAGACCTCCACCACAGCGTTCCACAATGCCATTGCGGGTAGGAAGCAAGAAACGTATGAGCTCCTCTCAGCTGGGAGTTGCTTAGTCGGCACTGAAGAAAAAATGCTAGGTCTTTTGTCACATTTGTGCTAGGAACTTAATAAAAACTTCTGCTGCTGGCAGCTCTTGCTTGGAGAAGAACAATGATCTTCGAAGTGTGGGTGGTATACTTCAGAGAGCTTATCTCTTTCTCTGGTGTCCCTAGCCTAATACTCTATGAAGGAAAGGGCAGATGGGAGGGACTGTCTTTGGAAGAATCCAGGTCATCCTTTGAAAGGTGCAATCCGACCTTTATCACCACTGGAGTTGGCAGAGGGGAAAGATACCCTTACTAGCTGTACGATAGTAAACTGTACGAGTTGGCAATATTCTGATTAAAGCTGTACAATTCCTTCATTCCAGCTAAATTTACCAGTCTTTAATGTGAACAAGTATCTCCTTGTTCCCTGATAAGAACAAGGTGAAGATAAAGTTCTAATCAGCTTTCACAGTTCCTGCTGCCTTCTCCATCAATCATGTCCCAGTTCTCTGGAGATCAGAATACCACCGTTTTTAAATTACTGGCAGGTATTATTTTCTATTGTTGCACGACCCTTGTATTGTGAATTCTTTTTCCGTGTATTTATCTTTTTTCCCCAACTAGTCCAGATATTTTTTGAGAGCCCATTTGGGACTGGGCACACACTAGGAGTTCGGTAAATGTCCATTGCATTGGACATGGTTCTCCAGGACTTCAGTAAAGCCAGGGAAATCAAGGGGGAATAATATATCACCTCTAGAAACTACTTTGTATTTTATCTTTGACAATCTAGACATGGCTGAGCCAACTATCCAGTTTAGACGTAATTTGATATATTGTGACTAAGATTCTGAGATCACAGCTAAAACACTTTCTTCAAAAGGACCCTGAAAAATACATGAATGCATAACTCACTTATCAATGCTGCTGATGGAAAGATAAATGCATAATCTCTAAATGAAGCCACAGAGAGTCTGTAATGATGGAATTGGAGGCACTGTGGCAGGCGTGGGAGATTGAGAGAAAATTGTGGACAAATGCTTCCTGTCTCCCCTGAAAGCACACTATGGTGGGTATAGCTGCTGCTTCTCCACCCACAGTAAGTCAGCTGTGTATCACTCATTCAGTCCTGCAGCAGAGTGCAGAAGACACTGAGAAGGTAATGCAGAAGTCAGCAATCCCTGGTTTGGTTAAAGATACAGGCCAGCATCTCATCAAAAGAAGATATCTCCAGGTGTTCTGACTAGCTGCTACAACCCTACAGATGAAGCTGGTCAATGCCTAGACACTGTGAGCATGGGAAGACCCAGGAGAAATCTGCCAGCTGTTACCTTTAATTGACCAGCTATTCTCCCCTGGGCAATGAGCTATGCGATTTTCATACTTTATTTCAAATTCCCACAACAAAAATAGATATCAGTATTCTTATTCAATAGATGAGAAAACTGAGGATCAGAGGATTGGGTAAACTATCACACAGAAAGCTTTGGACCCAGGGTATTGGACTCCACTCAATCTGAATGCAATGCTCTTTTATCTTCTGGTCATTCTGTAACTAGTCTACCTCTTCAAAGACCATTCTGAATACCACAATTAGAGTTCTCTTTCCAAGGCACTCCCATCACCACCTGGGTGGACTGAGATTTCTGTTCCCCAGCCTTTAATATTAACATCATTAATACTATGAAATAACATAGAAACCACGTGGGTCACAGAAGACAACAGCTTTCAGTTGAGTTTTGTTGTCTATATAAGGAAATTACATTCTGCTTATGGGAAAGCTTGCCAGACAACCCACAGCAATATCTTTTAAGTTTCTACTTGAAGTCAGGGCAAGATTCTCTGCAATATATCTCTTTATATGCCTCTGTGTCCCCCCCCCCCACTGGCTTTGTTTTCCAAGTGCCTAAGTATCTTGCTCAGTCACTATGAACACCCCAGGCGATGACCTTGAGCTTTTTGTTGGCTGAAATAATGTCTGAGCAAAACAGCCTTCTTCTCCCCGAATTATGGACTGTTGCTTCTCAATAGTCCCTGGGAGATCAGACCAAGCCCCTTGGTGTGATTTCTTTCGGGCAATGACAGCTCCATTATAAGCCAAACACTCCTTCTTAGAGAACATGTTTCTAACACAGCTCCTGCCAAAGAGACAGAAGACCATGTGACTGTGTCCCTGCTCATCACAAATGATTGGCCCAAGTATGGACAGCTGTTGATAGGAAGCCCACTGACTGGCCAGCCACTTCTTATGACATGTGTGGTCAGACTTAAGATGAAGACCTGGAAAAAATGGCCTCTTTCATCAAGAATTTGAACTAAGAAATCCTCAGGGAAGTTACCAGTGAGCTATGGACACTAGATATTTAAGAATTTGTAGACCCAGAGTATGACAGAGGGAGTTCATGTACCCCAACACATCCCTGTGTTCTCCTAGGTGCCCCCACCTCCTTGGCAACAGAGTTGGAGCCATGTGGCCAGTTCTGACCAATGGACCATGAGCAGAACTGAGCTGTTTCACTTCCAGGTCAATGCAGTTAAAAGAATTCATGGCTTTTCCATCATTCTCCCCCCTTTCCTTGGCCATATGTCCTAGATGACATAGCTCTAAGTTGGAAGCAGCCTAAAGCCCTGAACCATGCCTTAGGAGAGAGCTGTCCTGGAAAACCAACAACCCACACCAAGCTTTGCAAGAGTGACAAATAAACTTTTATTGCATTATACCATTGAGACTTGGAAGGTTGTTTGTTATACAGTGTATGTTGATCTATTCTGACTAATGTACAGGGCCAAAGTCATTATGGGACTCATACGGGGAAGCCAGTTGGGGAGAAAAGAAAAAAAAAAAACAGACACAGATGCACAAGACAGTTTTAGAAACCATGAGAAAGAGATAGGCATATAAGAGTTGTCCAACCTTGGAGCAACTTCAGAGTCTGACCAACCTGCTGACTGGTGGTGGTTCAGCTTTTCCTGAATTCCTGTGAGAGATGTATAAGAAGCTCTTCGTGCACATGTACTTCAAGCACATTGGGGTAACTTGGCAAGCACAGTGATGACCAATATGAGCATTACTATTACTGTTTGATGACTGACAGATAAAATGACAAATGAAGGTATATCCGGGGCCAGCATGAAGCGATGCAGCCGATTGGCAGGGCAAGGGGTGGGGAGATGGGTAGAAGACTCACACCCACTGAGTGAGTGCGTACTATGTACCAGGAACACTGACTAATTTGATTTGCATACAAATCCTAATAATAAAGTAGATATCACCAACCCATCTTACAAATAAGAAAATGAATGGAGTGGTTGAAGGACATGCACCCAAATAGTCCCCAGCCTCATGAGTAAAGCCCAGTCTGACCCAGTGCACCCGGTGCTCTTTTCCACCAGGTCCCCTCCAGCCTTGCCTTGCCTTTTGCCTTGCACAAGAGCCTGCAGTGATCCATCCTGATCACAAGGGACAATGGCAAAACTACCAATAAAGACTGCCTTGGCCTCCTCTCCAAAAACATCGGAACACAAGATGAAAGTAGAAGGATGACTGCAATCACACCTGAGCAATGGCCATCATGGACCATCACTTCAGGCTTTATAGAATCTCACACCTGGAGGTGCCACGTCAAGATATTTGGATTAAGTGGATGTCAGACCCCTGGGCAGGGTGGTCATAGCCATCCCAAGGTGTCCACAAGGACAGATGGAGGACCAAGGTGAAAGAGTGGGCTCTGAGTGGTTTGGAGCTCAGTCGAGCAGGAGCCATTGGTTCAGACAAGGCCTGAAATTAGCCCTTAGGTTTGGCAGTTGGGAGGTAGCTGATGACTTTAGAGGGAGGAGCTGTGAGCCTGCGATGAGTGAGGCCATGACTGGGGGGGCATTAGTGAAGGAGTGAGAGGCACTCCTGGTGGGAAGAAAGGCAACTGAAGGCTGTTTGGGCTGTTGTTGATGGTTGCTTCCCCCTTCTTCTGACCGAGGCAGCATATCCTTTGTGGCAGGAGCAACCATGACATTTGGTGGAGGGGATGGGCTGAGAGCAAAGGAGATGGGGTAATGACTAGAACAGTGTCTGGGGGATGTAAGGAGGTGGTGTGCAGCAGCCTCCTGTGCACCGATGGTGCCTTTACCATCAAGTTAGAATGTGAGCCTCACAGCCCACCTCTGCTGTGTGTGTGCAAGAAATTATCCTCCACCCACAGACAAAACTGTGCATGTGCCTCGCACGCAGTCTGGATCCTTAGTGGGCTGTGTGGGAGGCTGGGTAATCAGAGCACATTTAGGAAAGAAAAAGAAAGTAAAGGCTTCCAGTGATGGCAAATTTATATTTTTCCTAACTCACAGTCACGTTTTGATGAGAACTTAAGAGAATCCCATGGTGTCTAGACCTTCCCTTCTATCTTTGGAGTTTAAAAGTGAATAATTGAAAGCAACATTTAAAACCATTTTCTTTTGCTTTAAGAAAAAAGTGCTCACCTTGTTCACTGATGGTAATAAGATGAGGATGAGGTGGCATTGCCATAGGAATGCAGATGATAACTGTAATGCCTTAGTACAGTCCACAGATGGCCAAGTGACTTGGGAAGGGGGTAACTCCACATTGTTTGTTGGGAAGAAGCAAGGAGGAAGGAAAAGGTCCCCTGTCAAGTCAAGAAGGGAATGAGTTCACAGCAAAGGATGAAGGGAGTCATTAGGATAAATAGAGGGCTAGGACTTTTAAAAAAATTCATCAATGTTGCATGGTTAAAAAAAAGGTAGGGGAATGCAATTTACAAAAGATGATGATGTGGGATTTTAAAAAGAGTGATCCAGTGTGTGTAGGAAAGATAGCAGGGGAAATTCCTATGGGAGAAATTTCTGTGGGAGATAGGACAGAAAATGCTCTGTGTGACATGTCAGGAGGAGGGAGAATAGAAAGGAAATGGACAACACCCAGTACTGCCAGCCTTTAGGCAATATCTTAACTGTCTAGATACCTGATTATCTATTGTCAGAGAAATTAGGTCATGAGGGCAACGCACTGCTGCCTCAGGAGCATCTCCTTACAGGTGACCTAACAGAAACAGATCCAGTCTCCTAAATCTACCTTTGGTTCTTGCATTCAGCTTAACCCTGAACCTGTGACCGCCATTTTCTTCAGGGTTGGCAAATAGATTTCATCTGCTATGCCAGCTCTAATTAAATCCACAGCAATACACTGAGATAAATTCTGAAGCAGAACTACATCCAACTAGAAATGTGCCTTCTCACCATCCCTTGCAGATGGAGGTGGCTGGGGGCCCTGTTCTTGCTTGTGAAAGCAGCAGTTGGATGGTTGTAGTAAGTTGAATAGTGGCCCCCCAAAAGATATGTTCACATCCAGAACCCTGTGAATTTAGAGAAAGGGTCTCTGCAGATGTATTTAAGCTAGAAATGATAGCATCCTGAATTATCCAGGTGGGCCCTGAATTCAATGGCAAGTGTTCTTAAAAGAGACCAGGGCAAGATGCACAGAGAAGAGAAGGTCATGTGGAGTGAAGGCTGAGATCAGAGTAATGCAGCCACAAGCCAAAGAAAGCCTGCAGTCACTGGAAGTTAAAAGAGGCAAAGAAGGACTGTTCCCCAAAGCTTTTAGAGACCCAGCCCTGCTGATACCTTGATTTCAGACTCCTGCTCTCCAGAACACTGAGAGAATAAATTTCTGTTGCTTCAGGTAATTTGTTAAAGCAGCCCTAGGAAACTAATAAAGTGGGACTTCAGGAGAGTTCCTTAAAAGCTTACTATTCTTTGTTTATTAAAATCTGCCCCAGGAGAGAAAGTTGCAATTGGATAGAACTGTCAGGGCCACACGTGGACCCACAAATTTTCATGTGCTTCTCTGAACTGTGCCATTTGCCACACCATCACTAGGTCATCTGCCCTGACCCGTGACTCACCACCTCAGGTGTGCATTTATGGTCTCACCTTTAAAAATGGTTTGGACCTGTGCTTCAGGCCTGGATTTATTATCTGGTCTGACAGCATCTGCTCCTTTCTTTTTGACATGGCAGTTTATCACTTATGCTTCTGGGAGGGTACTCAAACTCTCAAAATCCTAATGATTTGGTACAGGATAACAACAATAACAACAGCAACAATAATAATAACAATAATACTTCCAGGAGTACAGAGACTAGCTCAGTAACTCAGAACCCATGGAATAAGATATTTGGAAACTAGTAGGGACTTCATACCTACTATAAAACAGTGAACTACATTCAGGGAGGATTACATGTTTTTGAGTATTTAGTAATTGCCTCTCAAGCCAGAGGAATGAATAAAATCTTCAGCAAAAAAATTTACTGCCTTCAAAATAGTAAATATGCAGTGCCTATACATTTCCAAACAAACATATTTTGATTAAGCCATTAATGTCACTTTATAGCTCTTTCTCCCTCTCCCTCAGTCTTGCTGAAGGATTTAACGTCAAACAATTCAACAGTGACAGCTGGCGAGAAATCAGCTTTGAGATTTCTCATTAAAAGTAATGCTGTGTTAGTAGCCAAATACTTGGAAATGTGAAATGTTAAAATTTAATGGTGTGGAAAAGGATTATTCTAACTTTGCAGATTGTACCATTTTTTTTGCAGAAGTTGGTAGAAAACAACAACTTGGACTGAGGAAGGCCCAGTGTAGTTGTAAAAATGACAGGAATTTGTAGAAGTAAGTATCCATATGAGCTGGGATACATAATGTGGTTTGCTTTGTGGCATTTTCGAAACCTCCGATTATCTCTCACGCTTCCACAAAATAAAGCTTCTCCTTGGTCTCTGCTTCTTCACTCTACAGTCTTACCATCATTGGTCATTATGCTGAACAGACAAATTTATTCAGCTTATATTACCTCCCCAGTGCTGTTTTCGGGAATGCTCTGTCCAATGTCTGATATCACTGCATTGTGTAAGCATTTAGAAAATGTATTTCTCTGGGAGGAATAGCAGAAAATAAAGTTTCACTTGTGTTTTAGATGGAGAACAAAAATATGAGAACTCACATTCAGTGTAATCAAAGCTGTCCATTTGCATTTGGGGGAATAATTACATTCTTTATCTCCTGATCTTAAATCACTTCCTGAAAACCCCAAACACCTGTGACAATAAAAACTTACAACTACACAAATTATTCAATGGTTCCCATCTGTAGACTTTTAATACCGGCACCTTCCAGCCCAGTAATTGCACTGCAACTGAGGATAGTTGAGAGGAGGTGGGTATACATGGGCTCTCTGGCCCACCTCATCAATTTATTTTCTAAAATTTGAAAGCACGTTGAGTGGGACCAACATGGTTTTATAAACAACTATGAGTGCATTTGAATAATGTGTGTGGTTTCACCTAAATGCTTCTATTAGTATATCTTATCTCCTCAATTTGATTCTAAGCTGTTCAAGGGTGCATAGTAAGGGCTGAAAACTATTCGCTGCTATGAGTATTTTTATGATGAAGGTGATTCTAAGAGGAATAGCAGCCCCTACGTTAGATTAAGAGTGCTTCATCAAAGAAGCAGAAAATCCAAACTAAATCTCTCCAGTTGAAAGGTAGGGTAGAAAGAGAAAAGGACCATTGGGCTTGGAGACAGGCATGCTCTAGTTCTAGCGCCAGCATTTCCACTTTGTGATCTTGGGTAAGTCACCCAAACCCTTTGAGGCTCAGCATCTTCCTAAAGTGAAGGAAATAATAGCTACTGTTACATTAGAAAAAATATATATACTATGTAATGTCCCTGGCACATTATAGGTACTCAATGTGCCCAGCCATGTGAAACAATAGTTCTGTAACATCGTACCTAATATTGGGGCTGGGAGGAGTCTGAGAGCTCAGCTGGTCTAACACCCCTTTAATAGATGAAGAAACTCAGGCTCAGAGAAGGTAATTGGACTGCACCCAATAACTAGGAACTGGCTTAATCAGGGTTAAGGGTAGAGCCAGGACTAGAACCCCAGCCTCCTACACCTAGACTATGGCTCTACCAATCCTGCCTACTGCCACTTTCACTTCATATCTCTCCAAACAGAACCCCAAATCCAAAAGAAGAATTCTCCCTTCTTCTCTTGTCTTCCCCACAACACAGCCTCCTGGTCTAGACTAAAAACACAGACTCCTTGTGAGATTAAACAAGAACATAAGACCAACCCTGAATTAGGAGCCTAGGGCAACCGCCAGATTTTCAATATGCGCCACATCTAGCTTTGGGCATTTTCTTTTTTTTTTTTGAGTCGGAGTCTCACTCTGCCCCCCAGACTGGAGTGCAGTAGCCGCTCCCGGCCACCGCAGCCTCGACCTGCTAGGCTCCGGCGATCCTTCCGCCTCAGCCTTCCAAGTAGCCGGAATTACAGGCATGCACTACCACGCCCGGTGATTTTTTGATTTATTGTAGAGATGAGGTCTCACTGCCCAGGTGGGTCTCGAACCCGCGGGCTCAGGCAATCCACTCACCTCAGCCTCCCAAAGGCGCGGGATTACAGGCTGAGCCACCATTTTCAAAGGAGGTTTTGGTGGCTCTCCATCTGCACTGAAGCACATGGCCAGTTAATGCTCCCAACTGATAGAGTCCTAGTTCATGACCTAGAAGACTTCCTCAGAACCACCTATCTCAAGAAGAAGTCATGGGAATGGTGACCAGCCATTCCACAAAAGAAAAGATGCAGGAAAGTACTCCTGCCCAAAACTCTCCCAGCACCTCACAACCCAAGCCACAAAATCTACCATCAGAGTGTCATTCCTTCCAGCAATCCTTGGCATGTCACAAATGCTCTGGGGATGCAATATATTATAAACCATTAATGCCTATTGGATTATTGGAAAGCTTCCACTGCAAAAGCTGGGAAACTTCTAAGCAGAACATGATTTTCATTAGATAGCATTGGCTTGAGAGAGAAAGGGAAGGAGTCAGAAGCAGTATTAGTTATGCCCTGAGCTGCTTGGGGAACTGGACACTGGAGGGAAAATGAGATTTCAGGAGCAGGAAAGCACAAGGACAAGGAAGCAGAGAACTCTCAAACTGGGCTTTGCAGTTACTTGGTAAAATCAAATTACCTTCCCTAGAATCTTTTCTCTGAGAAAGGCACTTTTGTTTTTTCCCAGAAGCTGACTAAATCATCATCCAATGTCCTTAAATTTCCTCTTCTACCCATTGTGCTTTGTCTCCTAGGAGAACAGCTTGACACAACTGCACAACATTAGAAACAAGAGCCTACTGCAGACAAATAAATAGCAACCCACTCACCAACAGCGTGGGTGCCAGCTTGTAACTCAATTACTTCCAAGTTCTAATGCTAATTTACAGGGTTTGGAGTGGCTGTCACTGCCCCTAGAAAACACATAGCACTAAAGAGACACAGATGTTTGTCGCTGGTCATTGACATGGTCCCAAGCTTCCAGGTGTTCGCTTCCAGGCACTCACTTTTCCTCTCCCAATTTGTGTGGAAATGTTGGCATGGTGTGACCCATATAGCCAGGATGCAAGCAAAGCCTCAGCATACTTTGTGAGAACTGGGGATGTGTGTAGCTGAAGTGGAATAGTTATAATTATGCCAAGGCCTGATGTTAATTATTATGTAAGGTGGAAAGTTATATTATCTGCTCTCTGTGAGCTGACCTTGTCATAAGTGGAGGAATTGTCAATGACCAACAGGCTCCTCTAGTTCTTCCCCAACAGCCCTGGGTCTCCTTGCATTAAACATCCATACACAATGTCCCTGTTAACTAGAGGCATGCAAGACCTAAGTCACTTTTAATTTGGATGTTTGGCTTGATGGCATCAGGAATATGGTCAAGCAATCTGGAGTATCAAAGTAAAGGAGGGACAAGGACATGTCGATACAACAGTTTCAGAGACTGCCCCTCCCACATGGTAATAATCCAGGGAGAACCTTCAGAACAAAAGTCAATGTTATAAGTTAATTTTTTCTACCACTTTATTAATATTCTCTCCACTACTATTGCTACTAACCCCAAGACATCTTTAATATACGAGCAGTCAGGTGTGGTGCTGCAAAGGAGACGGAACTCATCAGAAAGGGATGGGGAAGTTTAGCCCACAGAACCTTTGTGAAAGACTCTCATAGGGTTAAGGATACCACCTGCATCTCATAATGTGAGTGCATCATGCTGGTCATAAAATCTACTTAAAGTTCTATGACCTGTCTTGGTCTTAACTGAAGTCACTTTGAGCCCTTGAAGAACCATCAACAGTCCTGCTGGTTCTGCAAAGACTACAAAGCCCTGGTTGCAGTAGAATCCTTGAGGTATTACAATGTCATTCCTGGAAAGTCAGTTTCTACAAGTGAGAGCTGCTACAAAGGAGAACAGAGTATGCTCTAGAGACTTCAGAAAATTGTCAATTTCCATAGTCAAAGAGAGCCTCCTGACAGTATAACTTGGGGGCACAGACACTGGGGAGGGCTTTTGTCTGCTTCTTCCCAGCGTTTGTCTGCCATTGCAGCTACAGACTTTGGGATATAATATTAATATTGCACAGCACCCTAGCTGCTTAATTTAGGCACTTAAGATGTTGCATTTTTAAATTAGAAAGAGTTTTGAGTGCTGAACATTTCATTTGCTAATGCGTTTTTTTTTTTTTTTCTTGCTTCCCTCCAGAGGCTCCTGCACCATTTGAAATAAAAATTCATTTCCTTGAATACATGGAATTGATGCTAATTAAAATGCTTGCAAGAGTTAAAGGAATCAGCCAGCCCCAGGAAAATATAAGGTCAATTTTATTTTTCAAAGGGCATGGAGAGAAATTAAAACACCCTTAATTCAAGTCATAGATTTCGTGGAATTGAAAAGACTTCACAACCCCTCTAGCAAAGTAGGAGAAAGGGCATGGTCTCTGAAGTCAGACAGGCGCAGGTCTGACGCTTGGCTCTGCCCCTTCCTGAGTCTGTGACCTTAGACAAGGACAATTACCCCACTCCCCATCCCACCGGAAGATGTTTCAGCAGGGAAGGGCTGAAGCCAAATGCATGCGGCATGTGCTTCTGTCTTACCTGGGCATTGGGGTTGGGGGTTGATGTCCCTCTTAAGATCATATGACTATTAGTGGTAGAAAATTGAGACAGGTCTCCATTAAGGAGACGAATTTGAAATTCTCCTATGGAATACATGAACTGCTTTCAGAAGGAACTACATCCTCTCAGAGTAAGATCTTTTATTTTAGACCCCCTAACCACCCCTGGGGAATCTTCCAACATTTTATCATTCCCATATTACCTTTGAGGGTTCTTGCCATGTCTGGGTGCTCCTTGTCCTTGTATTTACTTCTTGTTCTTATCATTTACATGACTTTGAATAAACTCATTTTATTGACTTACCATTGTCATCAGATATGATGGCTTGTATCTGAGAAATAATAGGTTTGACATGCTAATTATATATATTAATATACAGTCAAAGAAACACAACTATAAATAAGCCATGTCCACCTTGTACTATTCACAATCATTTTGCACACTGCTCACTGGAAAATCCTTCTCTAGGGAAGAGTTAGAGTGGAAGATGACCATGGTTTCCTCCCACCCAGTTTTAAAATTAAGGGATCTAAGCCCCCCATCCACCGTGGAGCCCACGCCATCCTCAGTCACTAGCATTGGGGGAACAATGAGATTCAACATCAAAGAATATGAAATGTTCAGGATCCAGAGGGGGTCAGAGGGAACCCAAACTCCATTATTTAAGGATGAGTGGGAAGGGGAGAAGAGAAGGCCAGTATATGCGTAGAAAGAGAGGTTAAAGGAAATAGGAGACTGATGAGGGGCCAGGGGGCAAAATAGGAAGGCAGCAAGGACACCTTCAGACCATGGTGGGTAAGAAACAGCTGGGCCACCAGCCAGCTGGATGATCTGGTGCCATTATTTGTTATATCAACTATCATTTACTGGACTTTATATACATTCGGGTTTTTCACTTAGCCCTCATTAATAATATCTGGAAAGTAATGGTTTGGGGAGTGACCACAGCAGGTATTACCTCTGACCCCACCTGAGAAAGCCTGAGCTGTGATGTGACTGGCAGATGACAGAGTCAGGAGGCCAAATTGCCCTAAAGCCTCCCTCTCTCCCTTTTCTCTCTTTTCCTCCCTCCCTCTGTCTCTCTTTCCAGTTCTGAGATAACATTTAAATAACTTGGGTGGTGAAGGGCTTAAATACTCAGGGGAGCCCAGAGGGGAAGGACAGACCTGCTGCCCCCAGAAGAGCTGAGCCATGTGTTCCTTCCACCCACCCTCGTCCTGGTCTTTGGCCACTTGGCCAGTGTGATCAGAGAGGACTATGAACTAGAAGCCAGGCAGCACCCAGCTCACCCCTCCTGGGAGACTGTCTGAAGCACACTGTGGAGCAAGGGGTGGGGAACAAGTTCGCAGGAGGACTGTCCTATCCCTTCTAGGGGCGGTGCACCAAAAGAGCTTTCATCATGAGTGCAACTCCCTGGCGTTGTAATTAACTTGCTTGAGGTCACAGGAATCAGATTTGAGAGCAGGGATCAGACAGAGGTAATCTGACTCCCAGCCCATTGCTCTCTGAATTGTAACTTCATCTGACAGCTTCTCACACCTGGAGCACTCTGCTGAGCTTGGGAGCAGAGTCCTGGGGGGTGAACTTCTTCAGTGGGGTGCCTGCCCTTCCTCCCAACTCTGTGACCTTAGGCAAGGCCCTCAATCTCTCTTAGGCTTAACTGCCCAAAGGAAAAATGATAACACCTTTCTCAAAGCCTCCTGCAGGAAGAAAACAAATAATGTTTGTAATCAACAAGTACGTGTTAAGTGAACACCAACTTCTTGCCATAAGCTATTCGACATCTGTGTCATCCTTACACTCTTAGCATGAGGCTCACTATTTTTCCTGGCAGAATTGCCCAGCTTGTCCAAAAGTGTGTTCCCATGTGATGACTGTGGGAAGATTCCTCAGGGACTTGAATAGTGAGACAGCATCTTAGCTCTAAACATTTCAAAATAGGTCAGGAGGTTTGAGGGACACAGACTACACTCTTTTAGAGCCTCAGAGTCTCATCTAAGATCCAGGTTTTGAGTCAGGTACAGTGGCTCACACCTGTAATCCCAGCACTTTGGGAGGCCAATGCAAGAGGACTGCTGGAGGCCAGAGGTTCAAGACCAGCCTGGGCACCATAGTGAGATTTTCATCTCTACAAAAAATCAAAAATGGCCAGGCATAGTGGCACGCAGCTGTAGTCCCAGCTACTCAGGAGGCTGAGGTGGAAGGATCAACTGAACCTAAGAGATTGAGGCTGAGGTGAGCCACGATCGTGCCGGTGTACTCCAACCTGGGTGACAGAGAGAGACAACGACTCAAAAAAAAACCCCAAAATTAAAAAAAGATACAGACATGGAAGGTGCTCCTGATCCCAAGGGCTAGAGGGGAATCCCAGGACCTGTGCCCTGTAAAGCCCATCAGATGATTCAGAGACATAGTTAGGCTTGAACTACAGCATCCTTGTTCATTCAGCAAATACTTACTGAGCACCTACTACATTCTGAGTATTGATGGAGGACTGGAAATACCAAGATGAATGCAGGAAATTAAACAAAGCGAATGAAAATTGCATTACTGTGCAATGAGACAATAAAGCCGAACACCGGGGCTGTTATTCCCATTCATAATAGAACTTTAAAACACAATCTAACTTTTAAGCACATCATCAACAGAGTCCCTAATGGGATATTGTTCCTTTTGTGTGTGTTTGTGAGGCTTTGTGCTTGGCTCTGAGGAACCACAGAAGGCCCAGAGTGGAGTCATGGATGGCCCATGCGTTTTGCATTCCAACATCAGAAAGTGATGAAATGTTTGCATTTCCTGAGTGATTTAAAAACATGATTTCATGGAGAGGTGCAGCAAGTCAGCATAAACATTTTAAAAATATCTTCAAACTGTAAACAGATTTTGGTAATGAAATACTCTGGGTTTCTCCGACTATCACATGCCACCCAGGCAGGCTCCGGTGTTTTCTAGGAATTCCTTCCCCTAAGGAAAGCAGCTGCTCACTGGCATAGCTTTTTGGAAGTCAGTGATCTGATGGGTACAGTCAGGAAATGGGTTTCCAAGAAGACAGCTATCTTTTGTCTCTGAATTTTGCACTGCCTTTTTAAAGCTCAGGAGTCTGGTCAGGTGGTATTACAAAAGGCATGCTCTTCCACGTGGCCTTGTGATTCCCTGAGTCATCTCTTCCTTCCTCCAGCTGCTCTGTGTGGTTTATCTCACGCTGTTGGGCATCTCATACTTACCAAGCACCGATTACCCAATGGGCACTGTGCTCTGTGTTTGTTCACGGCAATCCTTACGACAGTTTCAAGAGATTGGGGTTATTATCCCACATTTAAAATCAAGAGATGGTGACTGGCTCTTGGAGGTCAACAACTTGCCCAGAGTCGTGTTTGGCCACTCCACCACACTGTCAAAGGAGCCCAGCATTCCTCAGGATTCTTCCACCATTGCCAGCCTGCATACGTTCAAAGTTCCCCACTGTCAGGAACAGGTTCCAACTTCCAGACCTGGCATTCAAGGGCCTCCAGCTTCCTACCACAAAGCTGTCTCCATCTGCCTGGCAAGTACCCCCTCCTGCCCCCACCCCACCTGTCTTTCTTGCCCTTATTTTGTCCCGCTGCTTCTGAGTCTTGATTTCTCACTTCAGGAACTTCTTTCTGAACTAAGTTTGCTCGGTCCTTCAAGGATCACATTCAGCCTCATCTCCTCCAGGAAGCTTTCCCTGGCTGGTGAAGCCCACTCCTCCCATGAGAATTCACTGTTGCTCAATTATTTTCTGTGTGTCAGTGTTATGTCTCCCACAGGATGTAGACTCCCAAAGCAAAGGTGTCATGACTTTGTCTTGCTTCTATCTATATCACCCGACATATGCTGAACACGACTAAGCACTTGACTTGCATCTGTTCATCCACTGAAAATGTCTTTGTTTTTCTCAATAATCTTGGACGGAGCAGACTGATCAATATAAAAAAAATTAAAAATAAAGACCACTAAAATGAAGCACCTTAAAAAACTCAAGGCTTTACTTCTTCAAGTGCCTTGGGTATTTAGAGCCAGCTGAGACAGTAGGCTCCTTTCTCCATTGGGCAGAACAGAAGAGCTTCCCTGGAACCAGTCACTGCTGGAGAAGCAGAGTTGGGGCACAGACTCAAAGTCTGCTCTGAGAGGAGCCATTCCTGGTGTTCAGTCAGGGCACTAAGAAGCCACGCAATCCAAGAACCAATCCTTGGCCAAGAAGAAAAGTCAGAGGTTAATCCCAAGGCAACAGAAGAACAAAGTTTGATTTCTGAAGCATTTGCAAGGCCAAACACAAAAATCAACCCCTGTCAATTCCTGTGACAGAATCCCAAGAGATATGAGCAAGTGAAATACAAGGTAAGAGAGGTGAGTGGAGACCAGGGCTCAGCGCTTGTTTAATTGAGTTTCAGCTACATGAACAGCCTCTACGTTCACTGGTCTTCAGGAAGCTGGGACATGGACCAAAGGACTCAATGGGTTTTGAGTATCTATTTTTAGTTACATATGAACATCCATGCTATTTTTTGTTTTGACTCCACTGATTCATTTTTTTATTTGAATTTTTTGTATAAGTCACTTAACTTGGAACAAAGCATAAAGTGTTTAACAAATGTAAAATACTTACCTTATTCAGTGAAATTAATTGATATTATTCAATTAAAAATTTTTTTTAATGGAGAAAATAGCAGAACAGGACAAGTACCATGAAATTCTGTTTGCAGGTTTTGCCTCAGACATCCTACTGCAAGCTTAGAAGGCCTCTCTCGGAGGGGCCAGGGAGAGACCCAGGAAAATGCATGCATGATATCACCACAACCATTGTGCAGGTCAAGTTAGTCCGGTATTGAAGGTCTCTCAGTAGTCTCAAAGACATGGGGGTAGACGGACTTTGAGCTCGGGAGAGGCAGAGGTAGCTTGACAGCTGCCATGAAGAGATGCCTTCCTTTTTTTTTCTGCAGTTATAATTCTGTGAAGGTCGGCTCACATGACCTTAAGTGTCAGTGTAGACTTGGTGGCCATAAATGTGAAATGCGGTGGTGGTGGGAGATTGTGGCTCAGCTGGATTCTAGATTAAAAATACAAGACTTTCAGAAAAAATACCTCCCTCAACAAGGTATGATGTGTCCAGGTGACACATAAAAGTCAAGCTTGATTTATGTGTTCTGCATAAGAATAAAGGAGACTTTGGATTACAAACTGTGTCTGGAACTCATTGTCTGGCCATTATCAGAACAAATCCGATTCTCAGATAATGGACATCTGTTAAATCTTCCACTGTTAATAGAAAATGTTGCCTGTGGGACAAAGACATTTATGATAGTACCATCTATTCTGTGATAAAAAGTGTTCTAAATCTTATTTTAACCAAGTGACTATGTTTGCATCTGGTTTTTTTTAGGGGGGAAGAATAATGGGCCACAAAAGAAGTCAGTGTGTTAGAGATGTCGCGGCATAATGAAGGTCTGATGAGATGCCAAGCTCTCCTACCTTCAGCCTTCCATTCAACCTGCAGAGATCAGCGGTTCCAAGCTCCTTAAAATTCACACTCCTTAGCCTGGACTACAAGACCCATAGGGATGTGGCCTGAGTCTAGTCCCATGGTATTGCCACTCTTGCAATTTACACTCTACCCATGCTGACATTGTGAGGGTTATCACATGTTCCAGACACTACCATATCTCCCTGCCTTGGTATCTGCAGCTTCCTCTGCCCCAAATACCTCACCTCAACTCCTTTCATGCTATATATCTCACCTGGTTAGCTCAAAATTCACCTGCTCTGAGAAGTCTTCTGTGACATTCCTCTCTCATTTCAGGCTGGGTTAGGTGTATCTGTCCCTTTTGGAGGCCCCAAAGAATCTAGCATGTATCTCCATGTAAGCTTCACTCTTACTGTTTAGGTGTGTCTACTTCCCTGCTTTGACTTCCTCAGAAACAGAGTTCCATCTTATTTACCTCTTTATCCACAGCACAACAACCTAGCTCAGGGATGGCTGAATGAATGGAAGGATGGATGGATGGATGAGTAGACGAATGGACTCATTCCAAAAGAAAGATGCTAGGAAGTAGAAGCTAGATGCTTCTGATGTAAGATGCTGAGAAATAGCTAATAAGGCAGGGGTGTTATAAATGTAACTATGGCCTTAAAAATATAAATTAATGAAGAAGAATGGTTTCGATTCACATGCTTAACCTTTAATCAGCTCATTTTCTTGACGCTGGACCCATACCTCCACCTGGACTACATCCTAATCTTAGTAACCTGTTTCTTGACCTACTAGGGAAACTTACTCCAATATCAGAATCTTCTTCCTTCTTCTCCCTTAAATCTAACAAAAGCGCAATGGACATATCACAACTCCAGTCTGCTTGGTCTCAAGACACTGGTTTCTGAGTCACAACTTCACCCTGGAATCCAAATACTATCTCAGATATCAGCTGTCACCCTCTTCCTCAAAATCTTCTCCACAAGATTAAAAGTCTTCAAACTCCCTTTCATATAAGCAATGACCTGGGTTCAAATTCAGACTCTGCCATCTGCCAGCTGAGAAATCTCAGGCAAGTTATGTATACTCTCTAAACTTTAGAGTCCTCATTTATAAAATGGGGATGATCTTAGTGCCAATCTAAAAAGGCTGTCGTGAGGAACAAACAAGACAATGAATGAGAAGCTCTTAGAACTGTATGTGATACACAATGACTACTTAAATGTGTCCCAAGATCTGCGAAAGCCAGCTGTGGAATAACAAAATGAACGAAATGCCTGAAGATTAGGCAATGACAAAAGCCCTGCTTTTCAAGAATTGAGGGAGAATGGATCCAAAAATACATGTCTGTGAGATGCACAGTGACGCCCAGGGAAATTACAGAAAACTTCTTAAGGAGATGACTCATAAGCACTTAGAAAAGAAAATGGTAAGCCTGTGGACCCAAAATAGACTATTAATGATAAATAAACCAGCTGAAATTTAATTTCATCATTGAATTGAAGGTCAGGGGTATGCACTAATAGTTACAATCAGAGCAAATACTTATGTTGCATTTACATGCTAGTATCCATTCTAAGCACTATGCACATATTAGATGATTCAATCCACACAAAATTTCCAGAAGTAGGTACTACCAATATTCTCAACTTACAGATGAAGATATTGGGGCAAAAGAGTTTAAGTAATTCCCCTACTATTACACAACTATGGAAAGTATTAAAGTTAGGATTTGAATTGACGAAATCCAGCTCCAGAGTCTGTCTGTGTCCATGCACTAAAGCACATACACCACAACTCTGCTATCCCACTCCCATAGCAGATATTACTAAACAACCCAACATTCATTGTCACTGAACAATGATACAACCTACACATTTTTTTCAAGACAGTACTTCCGAGGGACCACACCTAATCTGCTGATGTTGTCACACCAGAGGAAATCCATTTGTCATTCCTGCCATTGGCACAATATGTTCGTTAAGGAAAGCAGGAAAGTCTATGATTATATTCTTATAAATCAGGTAGAAAAGAAACTCCGTGAGACACTTGTTGGCTGAACACAGGTGTCTAAATATGTCATACTTCTCACTAACAGATCAACACCTGTCTGGAGGCGATCTTGAGTTTTGCCCCAAATGATCTGCACACTAGATGGTTCTGTGCAACATAGTTGATCAAGGACTTGTATTAAGAGTTAAAGCATAAAACCTGGTGAATACACAACTCTGTTATCCAGAAGAACCTAATTCAAAATCTTCTCTAAGGCTATATATCCCCAGGAATCTGCAGAAATCAAGTTTTCCATTTCTAGACATAGTTTTATTGAGACTGTATTTATCTAAGCTTGTGTGAGATTCTGGGAGCAGCAATGGAGAGAGAAGCAGAAGAGAAGGCAGAGTTCTAGCAAGAATGTTGAGAGCAGCTATATAAAAAATGACACCTGAGTCTCACCAGATAGACCCCCAGCGCCTAGCCACAGATAATTAGTTGTGTCAACTCTCTGGCCATAGTAGGTTGCCACAAAAGGACTTGGATTCTCATGAAAGGTGAGAAGGTATCCACAACCCCACCAGTTCCTCACTGCTTCTAGGTGAGGATGGTTCCCAGAAGGGTAGGACTATGAGCAGAAGACTTGGAACGATGTCCATAGCATGGTCAAATATCAGCTTATTCCACAGCCCTGCCTACATATATGTAATGAGGAAAGTAAGTGGGTCTCAGGCTGGTCAAAAAGAGTGTTACTGTGAAACAGCAAGATTTTCTAGTTGCTGACAGGAAAAACTCCTTGTGCAAATAGGGGAACACATTGTCCAATCCGCCATCTTTCTTTCAGCACAACAATGCAAAAGCAATAACATCCATCTGTTTGTTGATTTCTTTCCTAAGGCAGGAAATGAGGTATCCACAGAGACTCTGGATGAATAATGCGTAGCACCTGCAAACAAAATCAACCCTCAATTAACTGTACTGGTGGAGAGAGCCTGCAAGAATCTAAAATATCTGACTATCCTAGAAAAGTTCTATTTTTCTTTGGAAATTTTGGACAGGTAAATGGTTGGGAGATTCAGGTGTACACAGTGAATGTAAACTCATGGATTACACATGCTGTGTGGACACCATATTTACATTCACACACACATGCGCACATTCAGTTCACATACTCACACCCAGGTTGGTTGAGTCCCAATTCAAAGAGCAAGTAGGCTTCCTTAGGAGGGTACTGTATTCCCTGTTGCTGAAAATGGGTAAGCAGGAGTAGAAAAAGCTGGTTGCAGATGCTGAAAAGGGGATTTGAGTCTCTGCTGGGAGGAATGCCTGTAAGCTTCCCTCAAACCCTCCTTAGAATTTGTGATTTGGAAATTTGCTCAAGTTCAGCAATAGGTTATATCCTATGTCAATGTGTCTTACGCTATGCAGTATATCAGAGAACCCTCAAATACCATCCCCTTGAACTTGTGACTTGGGCAAAATAAAGTTAAAAACAGCAGTACATTCTGTTGCAGTTGTCAAAGAACTTGTTTCCAACAGACTTCAGCAGACCCTTCAGGTACCGCAGGAAATTAGATTTTGTCAGGTAGTTATAATACATGTAAATACATGCATATCCATGTACACCCTTATTCCTCACCCAGTAAAGCCCCACAGACCTTAAAGGACTGCCTGAGGGCTTTGCCGAACAAGAACTTCATCATCCCTTCCCTGCCCAGTACTTTGTCCACTTTCCCGGGCTGGTAAGCAAGAAGGTTACACTTATTTATTTAATAAGGTCACACCCTCTGTCTTGGCCTCATGTACATACTTAATCTTTTGGTCACCAGCACAGGGTAGTGATGCCGCAAGCATGTGTCAGTTCCTCTCAAGAGGGCATATGGGAGATGTACATGCATCCAATTTGCTACAAGAAAGGCAAGGAGAACACCAATAGGCTGATTCAGTAAGATGTAACCTCCCATTCCTTTAGGGTCATATACAGCATCGTGAAAAGTCTACATTCCCAGATTGAGAGAACCTGTCATATCCATTTGGTAAGAGCCATTTAAAGGCAACAAAGAATATCTCCTGCTGATCTGTGGTTTACGGGTCATATCAAAACTGCAAGGATCAAGAGTCTGCCTTTGATACTTTACTGAATGGAGGCAGAGGATCCAAGTTTACTGCTTAAAAAATTAAAAAAACAAAAACAAAAAAACCTTGGAGAAGATGGCTGACTTTAGGACACATGGTTGCCAATGTCCTCACTCCTGGGTATTACCCACAGCTGTGTCCTGCCCACAAACACCTTCTGAGCAGTGCTACCAGCAGAGCTGCATAGCATCACTGTGCTGAGAGAAGACTCCCCAGCACAGGTGGGCTAAAAGCCAGCAGATGGAAAAATCCTACACTAAAAAAACAAACTCATCATGTACGCACAAGCACTAGGTGGTACCTATGGACATGCAAACAATCAAGAAGGAGGGATCGATCCAGTGATGAAAGAAGATTAGAGGGGAAAAATACCAGCCAGAGGTTGGAGAGGGAGAGAAAGTCACATAGTAAATATCTGGATATCTTTGAATGGACAGAGTTGTTGCTTGGGAAGGCCTGTCTCAATCATTCACTCGTCCAACCATTCATTAATTCATTCATCCAGTCAACTAACTGCAGCCATTTATTTTTCATTTTTTTACTTTTTTAGCTTTTTGGGTGTTCATTTTATTTTAATCATCCCTCTTTTACTATCTATACATTATAATACTCGGGCTTTGGTTGTCAATCATTTATTTGATATAAATTAATCAAGTAACAACATAGTAGGCTTGTCACTGTGCCAGAAACTGGGCATAGAGTGCTGAACAAATGAGATCACCCTGGATCACAAAGCTTACAATCTTGAGAGGGAGACAAAAACTATTCAAATCATCATTAAGCAGATCAGTAAAAAGTGTAATAAATGCAGACAGAAGAGTACAAGAAGCCACAAGTGCTTATAAAAAGGATTCATATAGCATCCAGCAATCAAAGGTTTCCATGGGGAAGTAACATTTCAGGTAA
The DNA here is from genome assembly GCF_000164805.1 of Carlito syrichta. Lineage (NCBI taxonomy): Eukaryota > Metazoa > Chordata > Mammalia > Primates > Tarsiidae > Carlito > Carlito syrichta. The sequence goes on along the minus strand of NW_007035196.1, from coordinate 62,829 downwards.
GACCTAATGGAGTTTAATAATCCAATGGAAGAGAAAGATTTACCCAGGCAGAGGGAAAAGCATGGGTAAAGGTCCTGGGGTGGAAGCGAGGATATTATCTATGGTTACAGCCATTTGGATGGCACCCACACTTTCTACATACTTCTAGATGTCAAGGCCTGTGCTTGCTACTGAGACAAAGGTAGAGAATATATAAAAGATACAGCCTGAAATGTGAGTTCTCTGCCTCCAGGGACCATGTTCCTTTCTTCTCCAGCACCGAACACAGCCCCTGCTAGAGGTCAAGCCTCAGAGTGAATGCTAAGTAGAAAACTATGAAGGATCATGGGAAGGTTCATGGGTTGGGCTAAGAGATTGAAAATGGAACTGAAATATCACAAGGTCACTCCAGAAAGTGGATGGTCATGGAACAAGGCTTGAAGGCCCCACAGGAGTGGGGAGGTAGGAAGAACTAGGAAGCGACTCCCCCGCTTGGAGGGGCATGTGTAGGAGGATTCGATGATAGTCAGAGGCTTGTTGAATCAAACAAGGCCAGGGAGTGGAGGCTCCTAATATCCAGGGTGGTCCTAACTCATTCTGATACCAGAAAAAAGATACAAGGAAGACATGTTCATTCCAGAGATGAATCTGTCAGCCTCCTTGGCCTGCCACCTGCAAAGCAAAGCCTGGAAGGATGGCCCACCCCACAGTTTCTCCAGAACTGAACCTCCATCCAAAAAGCAAATGCACCTTCTCATCTCCCTGCCAGCCCTCCAAATGTAGCCTTCTGAGGTCAAGGAATAGGAGAGAAGGCAAAGTACGCCAGGCATGGGAGAGGAGCCCAGAGCAGTCAAACAACTTCAGGAGGAAGATTGCAGAGTGGAGCGGAATGGATTGGAGTCCTCAAAACTCTCCTGCTCTGGGGACAGAACAATACTCAGGAACAGTAGCGCTGCCTCCCACTGGGCATCTACCTGCTGTGAGTCAGAAGCTGTACTTGGTCCACCCCTGCTGCTCCATTTAAGGTGTCTTAGCACTCCTAATAGGCTTGTTGTCTTCAAAAAGTGAAAGAGAAATACCCTGCTTGACGTTAACTCCAGGTAGGCAGAGGGAGGGGAGCCGTGGAGGGGGTTGTAGTTAGCTAACCAGATCGGCCAACGGGTAATTATAGCTACATTTTATATAAAAATAATAATCAATAACTAGATCCAGAGGGATTTAGCAACTTGCTGAAAGTCACACAGCTGTTAAGTTACAAAGCTTGATAATTGAACCCCAAGCTCTCTCTTGTCTCCAAAGCAGAATGACACTAAATCCAGTCAATCCCAATAAGTAAGGCTCTGCCTGCTGCTCCAGACAGAGGCTTTGGGGAGTTCAGAAGGGGTGGCATGACACTTACAAAAGGGAAGGGACAGGAGAGAAGTAAGCAGGAAGGGGAGGACTCACGTGGAAGTGGGGCAGCAAGAAGGCTGAGGGATATGCCAGTGTCACCTTCCAGTGCCTGGGGCTACGGCACAGAAAGCTAGCAATTTCCTCTCCTGGTTCCCTACTAAATAAAATAAACGTCTCTGCCTCATGTCACAGTTTGCATTTTCAAACTGATTCATGGGGAAAGCATTGGCAGGTAATCTTTATCCGTTTCAAGTGTTTAACTTTTCACGCAGAATACTAATGACAAACATGCAAAAGAGGAGAAACATCAACCTTGGCACTAAGAAATTAATCTTTCAACACAAAGGAACAAATTAAACTTTCCCATGCTTTTCACACTTTTGTATTCTCTATCTTTTCTTCATTGTTCATTTTTAGTAGTGTCTTGACATTTGTGAGGGATTTGCCCTAAGGGGGGAAGAAACCAAATTGACAAATTCCACTCTAGTACAAAATATCCCCCCTGAATATCTGTTTGCTTGCAGAGAGCCACCATTTTCTCACACATCTTCACCTTTTGTTCTATTCTGTCATCAACAGAAGCATCTCTCTTTCTTTTGGAGGTCCACTTTCCACAAATAAATGGCATTTTTGCCATATCACTAGTGTCACCGTGCATGCTGTGGTGTGGAAGATGTTGGGAAGTCAGTTGGTCACTGTCTCTGCCTTAGTGACTCACCTCCACACACAGCCTTCTCACAGCACCTGCATCAAAGTTGTACATTGCAGCAAAAGAAACCATCAAGAGAGTAAAGGGACAACCCACACAACGGGAAAAAGTATTTGCAAGCTATGCATCGAACAAAGACTTAACATCCAGGATCTATAAGGAACTTGAACAAATTGAAGGGAAAAAAAACAAATAACCCCATTATAAAGTGGGCAAAGGACATGAACAGACACTTCTCAATGGACAGTATTCAAGCAGACAACAAACATATGAAAAAAATGCTCAGCCCCACTATTCATCAGATAAATGCAAATCAAAACCACCTCACACTGGTCAGGATGGCTATCAATAAAGTCAAAAAACAACAGGTCTCAGTGAGGCTGCGGAGAAAAGGGAATGCTTATACACTGTTGGTGAGAATGTAAGCTAGCTCAACCTCTGTGAAAAGCAGTGTGGCATTTTCTCAAATGATCCAGTAATCCCACTTCTGGAAAAACACCCAGAGCATCATAAATCACTCTACCAAAGAGACACTTGCACATTTATGTTTACTGCAGAATATTCACAATAGCAAAAACATGGAACCAACCCAGATGCCCATCAAAAGTAGACTAAATAAAGAAAAAGTGGTACATACAGGTGATGGAATACTATGCATCCATAAAGAACAAAATCATGTCCTTTGCAGCAACATGGATGCAGCTGGAAGGAGATCAACATTCTAAGTGACTATCACAGAAACAAAAAACTGAATACTGCATGTTCTCACTCATAAGTGGGTCTTAACATTGGGCACACAAGCACAAAGGCAAGAACAATGGATGCCTGGCACTGTTAGTGGGGGGGTACCCATTAGGTACCATGTCTACTACCAGGGACAGAAGGCTTGCTAGTAGCACAAATCTCACCTGTACACAATTTACTTAGGTAGCAAATCCCCATATGTACCCCACAACGCTAAAAGAATACAATAAAATAAAAATAAACATTGCCCTTTGAAAAACGTAGATGTATCATTAGCCTTATTGCAGAGTTAGGTATCCAATAGCCAATAAGCAGCAAAAGTGGGGCTGAAATCTCCATTGTTCTGTTCCTGTACTTATCCTTTTAGCAGATTGACAACCTGAAAGCTCAAGTACTATAATGTATACACAGTGAAAGAGGGATTGTTTAAAATAAAATGAACATACAAAAAGCAAAAATAGTACAAAACTGAAAAACAAATGGCTGTAGTTGGATGAATGAATGAATGAGTTAATGGATAGTTGGGTAAATGAATGATTGAGACAGGCCTTCCCAAGCAGCAGCTCTGTCTAGTCAAAGACATCCAGATAGTTACTATGTGCCTTTCTCACCTCATCCTTGTGGTAAACCTTGGATGTCTGTATGGACTAACATAGCTTCAGCCTTAGGGAGAGAAGTGATTGGAGGATATCTGAGGTGGTGGTTTCCTGGGAGATGAACAGATACAACCAAGCGTCTGGAGCCATAAGTGAGCAGTGACAGCTTGTGAAGGCAGTAGTACCTTGGACAGAGTAGTGGCAGACAGAGTAGTGGCAGACAGAGGGAAGCAGAGGATTCCAGGAGACCACAGGGGTATTACATTAGTCTTGATGAAAAGAGACCCATGGACCAGGTAAAGAAGGTTGGGTTGGGATGAATATGAGAGGGGTTGGGATGGGCAGTTGAGGGAAATTGCCAGGGGAGAGGGAGGCACACCTCATCAACAAAGGTACCCAATAATGAATATTTGTATACCTAACCCTGAATTGCACCCCGCATCTTTAAAATAAAAAACTTAAATGTTAAAAAAACAACTTTGAATAAACGAGGCTTCTGAGACCCATGGTCACTCAAAGGAAAGAACCAGAAGCTGGATACCTGAGTGCTATCTTCCAACATCCATTCAAGCAATCTTCCCAGGTACCTACTATGTCCAGCCACTCCTACTAAGATCCTGGAGGGAGAGAGGACACCGCTTTTGCGATTTGGAAGTCTGCATTAAAGATAAAGACTATGAAACAGGGAGGCACAATGCAGTGAGTTATGTGGGCTGATAGAGGAGGCCTCACTGCTGCCAGATTCCGGAGGAAGAGCACTCACTGGGCTTCAGAGAAGGAGGTTCAAGGAAGGTTTTGGAGGGCCAATATCCTCTCTCTGCCATGAGGCAGTAGGAAGATCTTGAAACTGGAGTGTAACTACATCCTCTTTCCAGCTGTGCAACTTGAGTCTGTATTAAATATCTTGTTCTCAATCTCTTCATCTATATGATGTGGATAAAATGTCACAGATCATTGAATTATAAAAAGAATGTATTTAAGCACGTATGCCTCGATGATGGTATATACTAATTCCTCCCTGCCAAATAAGAATAAGTAAACTTATATGCACTGGACCATTTAAAAGGCTACACACAAAAATCAATATATTATTCACTGTCTTCTAGATTTTAAAAAAATACCTAGCTATTTGAAACTTATTTGGGATAAAAAGTATAAATGTGGACTCATTTCTCCTGCCCATCTATGCTAGTATTCTTTTCTTCAGTGTCCATGACATATGACCCTATCACAAGTTCTTGGGTATTCCCAGGGCTTGTTATCTTTTGTAAGAACTTTCTGTATCTCTTGGAGATTCAAGTTCTTTCCTGAAATTTGGAATATTAATGCAATTATTGTTAGTCAATAGATGGAAAAGGTAACATACACCACACAACTCTTTCTTGGCCATTGTTTCAGAGGTCACTGGACTGGGAGGCTATAATGAAGTATGAAATTGCCAAGATAATAATGGCATCAGCAAACCATAGCTATGGCTTGATAAGTAGCTGTTTCCTGCCAGGCACCATATCACCCTTTACAAATATGCATGATGTATCTGAGTCTTATGGTAACCCAGGCTAGGGAGATACTATTTTGCACAGAAATTGGCCAGTGGTCTCACAGCTAATAACAGATCGAAGCAGGATTCAAAAGCAAGTCTTTCTGACATCAAAGACCACACTTTATCCCCCAGCATTCCCACAGCCTCCTTCTTATGATATACTTTCATTTCTGAGTTCTCTTTTTCAAAGACTGTGAAAACTCTAGCTTTAATCAACCCGACATGGCTTCTATATCTACCAGAAAGTTGATTTTCCCCAAAATTCTCAATCTCTTCAACTTATAAACTAAAAAGAAAAGATATCAAGTTCATAACCAGTTCAATAAAAACTATCCCAGAAATAAACGATTGCATTTATTACCATGACTCTGTTAATACTATTGATTTTCTCCTGCACCATTTCCCTTGTCTTTGTTCTCTTTATAGACCACTAGCAGCAAGAAAGCTTGCCATTAACCCCACAGACAGCACCAGTAGGTCACCACACTATCACTCCACCCTCTTTTGTGTGTGAGTATAATAGTTACAGACCATGGCATAGCTTTTCACCTATCAGTCATTGAGACCCCCTGTTGGAGACAATTTACTCATTACACAGAGCTCCACAGACAGGCTGCTATCAGCTTGCAATCCCAGATTACAAACTCACCTTTAATGTTGTAATGCACCTAGAGGTATATTATATCACACTTTGGTACAATATTGGCAAAAATAGGTTTCAGTTCTGCCCCAACCATCTTCCCTAAACCACAGTTACCAGATACTGTGCATTGAGCAGCTCCAGAGTCTAATTTTGAATTCAATCAACCAGCAGAAGCTAGTTCAGTACTTCTGTGTTTACCCCATAGAGGAGGTAAGTCACGCACAGGTGCAAAGTTAAGGATTAGAGCCAATCATAGCAGAGCTGCTGTAAGCATCTCCTGACATTGATCCAAAAGAAGATGAGGGGTGTCTTGTGGGTCCAGAGGATGAAACTCAGGTGGGCTGGAGGGACCCTTCCAAAGCCACCAGCACACATGGCAATCCCTGCTTCCCATTCCATCTTCCCTCCTTCTCCAACTCTGTTAAAAAATTAAGCTTCTTGGTTGACTCTTTGCAAGGGAATTTCTCCACCAATCCCAGCAACTTCTCAAAGCTGATACTTTTTTTCTCTAGTTCTAACCACTTCCTCCCGAGAAGAAGCTGAAAACTTTAATAATCACACTCAAAGCTGGACTGGATTCCAAAAGAGTCCACATGTACGTTATCAACCAGTTAAATGATAGCAGAGGAGTAAACCAGCTACAACTAGATGGGCACCTGATACAGCATGAAAAAACACAGGAAAAAAGGACTTTGTGGGTAGTAGGTGAAAGGTTGTTCTAGATTTGAGTATTTTCAAACTATAAGGTTTGAGGTGGAGTTTTTGTTTTGTTTTGCCTTGTTTTTTTTTTCCTCCTCTCTAAACAAAAAAGACACTGACAAAACTCCTCTCACTACAGACATGATGAGGTTTTGTAGGCAAGTCCCACTAATGCACAGGGTAGACCTTTCTGATAGGGTATTAGCAGAGCCCTCTTTTCACTGAAAAGAGGTGTCTCCCACATCCCTTACATTTGCAGATGTCTGCATGACACCAACAGAAAGAGAAACAACTACAGCAAGAGAAACACCAGCAGAGCTCTTAGATTCTTTAGGAACCTTAGTTTAAGAAAGGAATTTTGAGCAGATGGTGTACAGAAAGACTGAGAACCCCGCGATGTGTGATGTGCATGGGAGCTCTGTGAGTAAGAAGTCAATTAGCCCAGTATGGCCTGGAACTGATCATGATCAAGGAAGGGAAGTAGAGTGGATATGCTGACAAAGAGTAAGGGAGGACTCAACCACTGGCAGAGAACTGCTAGGATGGAAAAGGCCCAGAATAGAGCTAGGACAAGGAATCCAGATCTAGCTGTAGATGTCTAAGAGAACTTCAGGTTAGCAATGAGACTCTTGTAGGCATCACCTGTAGTTGCTAAGAATGCTTTCTTTCTTTTTCTTTTCTTTTCTTTCTTTCTTTTTTCTTTTCTTTTTTCTTTTTTGCTTAATTTTGATTCAAATAAGTTCTCTATGCTTGAGAGAATTTGGCCTTTTAACTCATTTTAGAGTTAGGTATTCTTGCAATTTCAGAGGTGGAAAATGAAATTCAACCATTAAATGCTGGGAAGCCAAGGTAAAGACAACAGGTAACCAGAAGCTTCAAAACACGGTGCCTGGCTGGGCCTGGTTAAGTGCAGATGGTGTACAGAAAGACTGAGAACCCCTCCTTGCAAGGCAGTGTTTGGAGTCATGAACTCATGGATAAAAAACCATGGTCTCCATTTTCATGGTGTTCTCACCTTTCAAGGTGTCCTTGGTCAAGGAGAGGAGGCCAGAGAGAGCTATAAAAACATAGAGAATAATCCATGCTGCATAGGCTAAGTGCCATATAAATCATGCAGGCATTCATTGCTGTAGAGTTTCCAGGCAACACAGCATGGCCCAGGGTGGTCAGGGAAGACTTCAGAGAGAAGCTGGATCTTGGAGCCTGAAAAAAATCACTGGTGAGAGGGCAGTCACTGACCACACAGTTCAGCTCACATGTCTGCCTGTCAGCTGAAGTATGGGAGGCTAGTGCTGACATCTATCAGCTGCTCCAGTGACATGTCACCTACATCCTAAAACAGGCCCTTCCCTCCAAGCTCTTCTTCTGTTATTTTTCTCTTCTTCCATTTTTAAAGTTATTTTTTTCTATGTTAACTGTAGGAGCATTGCTTCTTGTTGTGGGTGACCAAAATGAAGAGCTCTGAGAAACAGAATCTGGAATTTGTAAAAAACAAACAAACAAAAAACCAGGAAATCCAGGGGACACTTTTAATTAGTGAAAATGAAACCAGGTGTGGAAACAATCTAACTGCCCATAAACAGATGAATAAAGAAACTGGTACCTAAATACAATGGACTATTACTTAGCCTTTAAAAGGAAGGAAATCCTGCCACATGCAAAACCAAGATGAATCTGGAGAACATTACACTAAGTGAAATAGGCCCATCACAGAAGTTCAAATACTGTATGATTTCAGTTACATGAGATACACAGAGCAGTCAAACACATACAAGCAGAGAGCCAAGTGGTGGTTGCCAGAAGCTTGGGCAAGGGGGAAATGGAAAGTTGCTTATAAAGTTTCAGTTAAGATGATTACATTCTAGCTCTACCTATGGTTAATATTACTATACTGCATACATAAACATTTTTTAAGAGGGTAGATCTCATGTTAAATGTTCTTACCACGGTCTTTTAAAAAAAAAATGAGCACAAGCAGTAACTAACAAGGTACTTGCAGGGCAAGAGAAGTTGGTGCCCTCCTGAATGATGACCATGTGCCCCTCAGGTCGCTCCAACAACCTGAACACTTTCAGCGGGTTCACATCCCGAGTGATGGGGCAATGGAGGAGGAGGCAGGGCAGAAACTGAGCATAAGAACCAGCAAGAACTGGGTCTGACCGGACCACCTTCCATGTGCCATCCTCCACAGCAACTCACACACACACACACACCAGCTTCTTAACACCAGGTGAAATCTTTAGCCTCTGTGAAATGAAGCAGGCACCCTCTGAATAGGGATGGTATAAGAAGCTGAGACAATGAATGAGCCCCTGCCACAGGTGCAGGGTGATAATGGGAGATGTTTCTGTTTTGACATGAGTATTAGTACTTAAGAAAAAAAATCCATTAGTCTAAAGAAAAACCAGAGAAGTCTCTCATATGTTTAGAAGCTAAAAAACATATCTCTAAATAACCCATGAGTCAAAAAGTAAATCATAATACCGATGGGAAACTACATTGAATTCAATGATATAAGAAATATTTATCAAAACATTCAGGATTCAGCTAAGGCCGTATTTAGAGGAAAATGCAGAGCGTTCAGTGAAGGAAGGCCAAATATCCACTTGAACTGGAAAAAGACTAAAAGGAACCCAAGGAAAGTAGAAGAAAATAATAAAGATGAAAACAGCACTAATAAAATAATAAATGTAATTGGAAACAGCCAAAATAGTCAATAGCGGGTTCTTTGCAAAGGCTAATAAAAAACGATAAACTTCTGGTGAGGCTCACAAAAAAGAGAGGAGCAATAACCACGATCAGGTTTACTAGTGATGGCATTTTGCTAGGTGTGATTGGAGCTTCTGAAGTGGAAGTCTTGACCCTACCAGGGAAGAAACAAACAACGTGTCCACAAAAATTATCAAGAAGCGAACTGAGGCAAGTAAGTGCTTTGGGCAAGAGGTTCAGCAGACAGTGAGCCTCTAACCAGGGAAGCCAGGGAAGGTATTCCAGTGGTGGAATCCTACAAGGAATCTCTGTTAGATCCTATGAGGAGAAACTATAATGACCAAGGGGACTCAGGTGATCTGAGAGAAGACTGCATCTCATAATGTTCCCAAGCTCAGGTTGAGTCAAATGGAACTGAAGTCACATCCCATCTCTGCAACTAGCTAGCTTTGTGACTTTGTACAAATCTCTATGCCTCTATTTCCTCACCTGTAAAATGAGAGGACTAACAATTATCTTCCTTAAAGGTTTCTGTGAGCATTAAAAGAGTTTAGCACTTAATATGTGCTCAGTTGCATTGAGTATTATTATTTTTACACCTCTATTAACATATTTAATATACCAATATGGCAGAGAGCCAGAACTGCACTTCTGTGAATAGGTCCAGACAATGGGGCATCCCTCATCTCTCCATCTGCTCAGCTGCCATTTATCAAGCCTTTCCTATGTGCCAAGAATAGCTCCCATTTCCACCCAAGTTGTCGAGGTGCTGCCCAAAAGGAAGGGACACCTCCGGTCAACACCCAGGTCAGTGCACACCCCAAACTGGGCCTTCTGTCTACCACTGTGGAAGAGGAGAGGAAAGGTGAGAAATCATCTCTGATACCCAGGTGCTGAAGATTCAAAAGTGGATGATAATATCATATCCCTGAGCAGAAATGGGCAATTTTTCATAAGTAAACATTTTACTTAAGGAAAATCAGAGGTCAAATGGCAGATGGAAAAAGAAAACAAAACAGTGAGTTATAGCCTTGATCTCAGTTTTTCATGCCAAGAGCTATGGTACTAGTGTGCCCAGGGGCCAGAATTGGAGAAGAGTATCCTGGCTGACCACCACTGGGCAGTTGCACAGACCCTGAGCTCCTGGGGCAGAGGGCACACCCCTCCGCCTTCCTTGGCTACCACAGAGCCGCGTCTGCCTTTCACGGGGAGGCAGGGCGGTGCAGGCTGAGTTCAGAGCTTTTCAGGCGAGTTCACAGGACCATAAATCACAGAAATGGAAAACAGGAGCGAGAAATAAAACCCTTGGCTTCTTGCAAACTGCCAGCCACTTTCTTTGGGCTGTAAATAACCACAGTTAAACTAAGCACCCTTTGCACTTCTCGGCAGGGAATTGCATGAAAACATGTGATGTAAGGATTTTAAATGCTCTCCACCAACGACGTCTACTTATCACCCACAGCTGAGGTCTTCCAGCTTTCTAAGGAGAACCCTGGTTCACCTGCCCCACCCCCACCACTACCCTAGGAGGTCCAGCACGTCTGTGGGCCACTGGGAGAGGCTTTGCAGGGGCGGGTTCCTACCTAGCACCAAAAATGAGGAGCAGGGGTCAATTAGGCCAGGCAGAGGGAGGTGGGTGGCCTTCACGGGATGCCTCGCTGCCCACAGTGCCATCTCTGGCTTTCATAGCTCTATAAACCCCAAATCAGTCAGCTGGTGAGTCAGCAGCTAAGTCCCGATTCGAACTTGCATTGCCCTGGTTCCAAAGCTCAGGCATATTTTCAACAGGCATCCCACACAGCCTATTCCTAGAGAGTCAAGGTGGCTGTCTTTTTGGAGCTGGGATGACTCCCCTCTTTCCTTCTTCTACGCCTTCTCTGTAATGTTGACATTTTACTATATTGCAGAGTAGTCTGGTAGACAGGAACTCAGACTTTGTTGATTCTGCATTTTCATTTTGATGCTTTCTCATAAGTAACTGACTGCAGGCCAAGTTTTGGAACATCTGGATGACCATATTTTAGCCAAGAATGACCCAAAGTTTCAGCACTGCTATTTGCCCTTCTGTTTACCAGAAGAGTCACAGCAAAGGAAGACTGAATGACATCATGGCCATCTGCGGAGATTTTCAGAGTAATTTGAAAAGAGAAAAGTGAGGAGAGAAATTGAGTCCTCTGGGCAGAATAAGCAAGATGTGGAACTCCAACAACTTCCGCAGTAGTATGTGCCTGGGAAATGTGCCTCAGTTCATTACCACATAAGTACTGGCAATAAGTACTCCAGGAAGAATGTTTCTGTTCTCAATTCCAGGGATAATTAGATTAAATACTATTTAACACACATTTCAATAAGCCACAATGCTAACCTCATCTTCAAATAAACCGAGTAGCTTCATGGAATTATCAGTGACAGCTCATTAAAACTGGCTTTTGAAGATTTTGATTAATCACCGAATACTTGAACCAACAAGCAAAGCCTAAAGTTATTAATACAATTTTTAAAGCCTATTTCTGTAAACAGACCTTCTCTTCATTAGTATCACTGAACTAAAAGCAGTTATATATAAATTGAATGTGTCTATACAACCCCCACTGTTACCACAGCATCAATCCTTTAGTTTCAACAGACCATACCACACATCTTATTAAATTAATATTGTTCATTTGAATTTTATTTGTATCTGTTTATATATAACTATTTACCTTGATTTATAGAATTATAAAAACTATAAACCTATGAAGTTTATACTTAATTTAAAAGTTTCATGTATTAGAAAAACAATAAAAATAATTAAATTCAACAGTAAGGATTTTTGAGAATTTCTTTTTCCTTTAAATGAATTTGATACACCACTCAGGTTTGAGCAACACTGACATAGCGAAACACAACTGATGGGTATTTAAGTTGTTTCCTGTTATTTTAGTGACATAAACAATGAGCAATTAATCTTTTTTCCAAGTATCTTTACATGTTTGAGCATAGCTATAGGAAAAATTTCTAAATATGGCAATGTGGGTCAAACTGCAGATGAAATTACAATGTTCATAAATGCTTTTAAAGTACCCTCCAACAAGACTGCAATTATTCTTTCCAAATTTTGTGTGGGAATGTCTGTTTCAACATACCCTTAACACTTTTTGAATCTTTGCCAACCTGCTAATCTGACAGGTAAAGATATATCAGAGTATCTTAACTTACATTTATTCAATCAAGAGAAGATTGAGCATTTTTTCATGTTTGATGTTTTTCAGTTTTATTGTGTGTATATGAATTGCCTGTTGATGCCCTTTGCTGATTTTCTATTGAATTGTTTTATTATTTCCCCATTGATTTGTTAGTAGTCTTTGCATATTATTTCTTTATTTCTCATCTGGGGGATAGGTTGCCTTGTTTTTCATGTGTCTTTTGGCATCTCAAAAGTACACTTACTGGATAGACTTTAAAATATTCTTAGAGTAAAATACATCAACCCCCTTTTTTGTAGCCTTTTAATGATTTCATTGATTATTGCTAACTATTGTACTCCTCTAGAATTTCTTCTATAGAAAGAATGAGGAAAGAGTAGTGAGATAGTTTTCCAAATATCAACATAGTTTGTAGAATAATCCATTTTTTCCTGCTGCTTTAAAATGCCAACTTATCATATAGAATATGTAAGCCCTTCCAATATTTAGACCTATTTTTGTGTTTTTCTGTTACACTGAACTATTTGTCTATTCCTGTGCCAGTAAGTAATGTGTATTTATAAAACATTTGGAAATTTAGTAAGGCTAGTCTGGCCATATCATTTTTTTATGTTTTCACAGATATTCTCATGGGTTTAATTTTCTAGATCAGAGGTCTGTGTGCTTTTTCTAAAAGGGACAGATAGTAAATAATTTAGACTTTTGTGAGTCATTTGGTCTCTGGAATAACTACTCATCTCTGCCTTTGTTGCTGGAAAGAAGCCACAGACCGTACAAAACCAGATGAGTGTGGCCGTGTTCTAGTAAAACTTTCTTTACGAAAACAGCAGTGGGCTGAATTTATTTTATTTTATTCTATTTTAGAATTGTGGGGTACATGCAAGGCTTTGTTACATACATATACTGCATGAAGAAGAGGTTGAGTGGCTGGCGGGCCCCCTCCCCCACACCCCGTTGTGGGCATGGCAATCAAGCGGTGATTTTGTACCCCTTATCTGCTCTCCCTCTCTCCCTCATTTAGCAGTGCCTAACTTCTGTGTTCCCATCCTTGTTGCCTGTGTGTGCCCAGTGTTTGGTGAGTGGGCTGAATTTGAGCAAGTCACAGACTGTCAACCACTGTTCTAAACGAATCATAGAACCATTTTTTATATTCCCCCATCCAAACACCAAATCATTTTGGACTATTGTTTGCTGTGTAATAGTTAACAGTGATAAAATGAACATTTTAAGTGTTGAATATTACCATCCAAAAATGCATTCTTTCTACTTATTCATAGCTTCATTTTCATTCCTCAATTAGCTTTCGATGTTTCTTATAGCTCCTACACGTTTCTTATTAAGCTTAGTGTGCATTTTTTATGTTTATTATTGCACATGAAATTGTTTGTTCCCATTTTTTTTTTCTCAAAATACCCAGACATCAGGAGTCAACCTACCAGTTTAATGCAAAGTTTATAGCCAGGTCTACCGACCTCCTGAGGCTGACGGAGAAATCCCGTGCAGCCTACATGCCCTGTGAAATTAAAGCAACATTTGTGAAAAGATGTATTTTTCTGGGAAGAGAGTATATGCCTTTCACCAGAATTTCGAGATCGTTATCCATTCCCCTTCCCCAAATATGGGATCCCTATCTTAAGGCAGGTAAAGGCAAGGGCTTTGGAATCTAAATATAGGTAACCAGGAACATGCTGATAGCAGGGTCAGGGAGAGTGAGAAACTCTGGCCTACTCAGGCTATCCTAGAGTAGGAGTGATGGCCAGGCATACAGAGTGTCTCTCTACTGTGGTCCACATGGGCAGTGCTGCCAGAGGTCATCAGTCTTGTTCTCAACCAACTTTCCCTGACTTTCAGGTTGAGGCATCTTCTCACTTCCTTCCTACAGAGGTTGCTCTACCTGCTTACTGGGATCATGGGCTGTCTGATGCCAGTGCTCTCAACTGTCCTAACCCCCTCCTGGCCCTCTGTCAGTCCTGTAGTCCAAGACTCATAGAGAGAAGAAGCATGGGGTGTGAGTGGGGGACACAGACTCCAAGGTCCAGCAAACCCAAGTTTAAATCTTGCCTTTGTCAACATGTGCTATAAGGCAAGATGTGAACTTCTCTGACCTCAGCTTACTTATAGCAAAAGGGAAACATGAATCATCTCCCTAGTATGGTTATAGGGATGCAAATAGATGACATGTGAGAGCTGAAAGCTACTTATGACATGGAGCTTGTCATTCAGTCATGGAATGGTCATATCTCACTTCTTATATAACCAACTAGCACCCAGCAGTCTCTGTCTCTGCCCATGGATCCTACGGAGACTCTGCACTCTGGCCTCCCCACCAGCAGGGGCCTCAGCATCTCAGCCGTCTATACCCAGGAAGGTCTATCCAGGCCCTGCCAGTGCTCTAGTGTCTTGATGTCATGCTACACCCAGAATGCCCCCCATGGCTAAGTTGGGGCACTTTGTTAGAAACAAAATCTTACTTTTCCCCTTAGAAGAGGAAGATTCTCTCACTGATACTTCCCAAGCTTTAGTTTCCTTATCTGCAAGATGTAGATGAAAATAAGAGCAGCAGCAGGCATGGTGGCTCAAGCCTGTAATCCCAGCACTTTGGGAGGCTGAGGTGAGAGGATTGCCTGAGCTCAGGGGTTCAAGACCAACTTGGGCAACTTGGTGAGAACTCGTCTCTACAATAAATAAAAAAATAAACCAGGCGTGGAAGCCTGTACCTGTAGTTCCAGTTACTTGGAAGGCTGAGGCAGAAGGATTGCCTGAGCCCAGCAGGTCGAGGCTGCAGTGGCCACGAGCAAGCCACTGCACTCCAGCCTAGGCAACAGAATGAGACTCTGACTCAAAAAAAAGAAGAAGAAGGAAAGAAAAGAAGAGCAGCTAAACTACTGAACACCTACTTTGTGGCAAGAAAAATGTTCTCCCAAAAATCCTATGTCAGAGATTTGAATATAATTAAAGTGCACAAAGTTTTTAGGTCATAAGCTTGAAGTGGCAAAAATGAACTCTGAACCATAGTGTGATACGAGAATCCAGACTCTTAATCACCATCATCTACATGCCAATCTTATATAGTGCTCTAAATAATATACAATGCATACATTCTCTACAGATGTTCAATGAATGATAGTTTCCTTTTCTTGAAGCAGAAACTGGTCCTCCTATTAGAAATTGGTCTCCTATCAACTGGGCATCACACAGGAATTGGCCATCTTTTCAGACACTGACCACTCCATTGGAAAGTGAATATCCCATCAAATTGGTCATCCAGGATGATTCTAAAAGGCAACACTCCAGTGAATTCTTGCTCAGGAATCAAACTGTCATAAGGTAGACTTCAACACATATGTATTGTTCTTTAGTGTATCTACCAAATATATCTCAAATCCAAGTAGTCAGGGATTCTTTACATCCATCTGCATGGGAGGAAGAGGCAAAAGCATGGTCTTGAGGCAAACAGTCAATCTGGAGTCGTAAGGTAATCTACAAAGCATCAGGAACCTGCAGGCATAAGGTTCTCTGAGTCTTATCATAACTCTGAAAGGATTCCTTGGGCCTATTTATAGATAAAGATTCTAAGGCCCAAAGAGTGTTAAGTGAATTGTCTGGATTTCTGGAGCTTATAAATTGGAATTTGGGATTAAAAAGCAATGGCTCCAGGCCCTTTCTATCAAAGTTCAGTGTCATCTTCTACCTGGCTGCAGTGGATCCCCAGAGAAAGAGTGGCATGAGCCCAGGGCAAACGCTGCCTCTTTCAAAGCTGAACCGAGTCAGGCTCTGCTCTGGAGCAGACTCTTTGCCACTTTTTAGACCATCTCCCAGGGACCATCTGGATTTAACTGTCTGCCCCTCCCTCAGGCTTGGGAGTCCCAGAACAGAGCTGTGCTCACATTGCCCAGCACAGAGCCTAACATAGAGCCACAGGAGTCTCATACAAATCATGCCAAGATCATGCCAATGACTCTGACAAGAAGACAGAGCTTTCATATCTACCAGAAAGAAGGTAATCTAACACAAATTGCTAGTTTCAAAATTCTTTATAGGAAGACAGTAGGATGAGGTAAGAAGACTGCTTATTTTAAGAACCCCATTACCGAAAACCAATAATGCCAGCATCAAAATGATGGAAGTAGCCCCATCACTCTCAGGAAACATCTCTTCCTCAAAGGACCACTCACAGGGAAGCCCATGTGATCAGAGAGGGTGACAGTATTTGTGATCCAGGCACTTAATGTCCAAAAACATGTGGATTTGCTGACACAACCTCTTTGCTATGTGAGATCTCTGGGAAACCTTTACACCTTCATCTTCTCCTCTCTAGCATGGGCCTAACACCCACTTTGCTGGACTTTCTGGAGGTTTAAATAAGAACAATTATGTAACACACTTGGTACAAAGTAGGTTCTTGGTATGATGGTTTCTACTTCGGAGCAGGAGAGGCAACGCGGGCATGGGAGTGCAGAGACCAGGTGAGTTACGTGGCTGGGAACTGTGGGAAGCAGATGAAGGCTGTGAATTACTCCATCAATAGCACTGAACAGCTGAACAAAAGCCCTATAATTTCAGAGAATTATAACAATAACTTTTTTTTTTTTAACGGAGCAAGATAAGGAACCAAAAGCTGCCCAGACCCAACCATGCGCTACTATACTTAGAGGTTTATTCACATGCTCTTTAGAATGGCCCTGCCAAGTAGGTCTCACTGTCCCAAGCTTAGTGAGTAGTAAGCTGAGTCCCAAAGAGCTTGTATAACATCACAGCATCCCTCTTTGAGTAAGATTCCTTCCCCATTACTCCACATTACCTTGTACAATCCATCATGGAGTCACACAGACTGGGGGTGGGGGGAGAGTCAGGGGTCAAACCTCTCCTCCTTCGAGACTGATGAAATTCTTTGCTCTGATTAAAATACACGGATGATAAATTACCAAACTCCTTGACAAGGAGATGTGAGTGACAGAAGTGACACAACCAGTCCAGGGAGATCATGACAGAAAAGGGAAGAACGGTGAAGCACCATCCACTCCCTTGCCAGAGTTTTCTGACTCTGTGAGTGTCTATGGGTGAAGGGCAATGCCACTGATGAATTAGAAGGTAATCTGGAGGTCACAGTGATCATAGATAAATGTAAACCAACAACCTACTGCTTTTGCCTATTAGGTCAGGAGCCTAAGAAGAGCATACACACGAAGGTGGCAGAGCTGCAAAATGGGTAGAATGTCTTCACAAGCACCAACCTCTCCTGTTTGGGCCTATTCCTTTCTCATAGAAACATTCCTGCCCTAAAGGTTTGATACCTTCCATTCTAATCCCCTTTCTTTCTAGAACTTCTTCCAGGGAAGTCTTTATCCTAAAAAAGCAGTCATACTTCAATGTTAACAAAAAGCCACCTGTCTTTTCTCACAGGATCATTTGCTTCCTAGGCCTCTCTTTCTTCATGGAGAAAAAGGTTTGGCACCCGTAAGCAGAATTTCAGGCACCTGAGAGAGATTGGGGAAAGACACCTGAAGAAACACCATGGTGGAGCCTATGTGCCTCCCTTGGAGAAGTGGGAGACTGCACTGCAGTTCATATGTAGCTTGCAGAGAGACTGGCTGCTGGAGACTCTAAAGGCACCATGGAAGATAGACAAGACGTGATACAAGACATTCCACCTCTACTTGTGCCTATCTAGACAACAGTAGGATGATGGAGTAGAAAAAGCAAAGGCCTGATTCAAGGTGTAAAGCTCATCTCTGTCATTTCCTAGCTGAAAGGCCACTGGCAAATTATTTAACTGCTTAAAGCTTCAGTTACTCCTTCTGCCAAATGGGATAATATCTGACCATCCGTAGATGCTGGTAAATGTTATAGGGGTAGTGAATGCAAAATGGATGGCAACCCATGAAAACTTGATAAACATTAGTTCCCTTCTCTCTCTCCACCATGGTTGGACAGATTATATAAAATGAATCCTTCCTTGGGATTGTAAAAGTAGTCAATTGATATCTAATAATCTCATCTAGAATTTTTTTGCTTATTGGGTCAGATGGTCCTCATTCCCAAGACTGAATTTGGCAACATCAAACATCATCCTTTAGACAAGTGAAATAATGTATGATGATGCATTTAATGGTTCCAGGGAATTAGGCCTTTAAAATTCCAGCATCTTCTGACCTCCTGGTGTGGAGAGTTTGTAGAGTCTTGGAGGCCAGTTAAGGCTGGGTAATGATCTTGAGAGAAAGGTGAATTAGCATCTCAGGGCATTTCCCTTTGTTCCCAGCCCTCATGGCTTCTTCTCTCAGCATAACACATTCAAGTCTGTGGTACCTGAAGTTTTTAAGATATCGACAAAATAGTTGTGTAGGAATCAACTTCTCCACCAGGATAAAGATAGTCCTTTCCCTTGAGTTACTGTTAAAATTGCATTTGGACAAGTGTTCAAGCTTTCCAAAACCTTTCCCATTGACAGTCAAGAAACTCAATGGTGAGTAGATGGTGAGGGACTATCTCCCTGGATGACCATACCAATAAAACAACAGCCCACAAGGCCCGGACCTCAGCCTCAAAAAGAAAACACTGTGGATTGGTCTCCAAATGAATCATCCCAGACCCCTTGTTGACCTGGTCTCACTTCCTCCACACCTGCCTGTGACCCTGACCACCTGACTTTGTTCTGCTCTTCTGGGGCCTCTGACCTGACCTGCACTTTGGCCCCACTCATTCACCTGATCCAGTTAAAATGCTGTTTTGACTCCTTTCTGACACTCATCTCTCTCTCTCTCTCTCTCTCTCTCTCTCTCTCTCTCTCTCTCTCTCTCTCTCTCTCTCTCTCTCTATTCATTAAGCCTCATTTTAAATTGCTTCCATGGCTGTTAGCCAAGATAACTTTTTGAGCCAACTCTGATCATGTATATTTTCTCAGAATGCCATACATTTCAAAGATGTTCCAATATCTTAGCCTAGAGCTGTGTGTATTGTCCTCTTGTAATTTGATTTAATCTATTCCACATCAATGGTTATACTTCCTTTCTCATCTTTACTCTTTGTATTTGTGCTTTCTTATTTTCTTGATTACATCTAAGAAGAGCATAACCATTTTATTGGTTTCTTTAAAGAATTAGCTTTTGGATTCACTTATAAACTCTAATGTTTTTCTCTTTTCTAATACATTTATTTCTACAATATTTATGGTTTACTGCTTCTAATTTCCTCAGGTTTCTCTTTTTTTTAACTTTTTGTGTTGGATGCTTTATTTTCATTCTTTCTCATTGATTATGAAGGTATTTTAGGCTATGGATTTGCTTGTAAGTACAGCTTTGGTCACATCCCATAAGTTTTGGTAGATAGTTTTGCTCTTTTAATAGCTTGCAATTGTGGTTTTGATTTTCATTTGTACCCTAAAGTTATTTAAGAAAGCTACATTTTTTTCATGTAATTAGGTTTTATTTTGCTTTGATCTTAATTGTAAGTGCTGAAACATGATTTCTCATAAGCAGGAAGACATTCCATTTCACTTTTTAGAGAGAAAGAACCTGGTGAAGTTAAGTGGCCAGTCTGAAACTTCAGGGATGATTAGCAATGAAACCAAAGAGGGACAATTTGCATAAGTAGATGCTCCCTACGATCCTTCTTTAGCAAAAGGGACTGCACAACCATTGGTGGCCTTTCCTAGTTCTGGGGAGAGAAGTGACTTAGGTGTCTTAGAAGAATTTTCAGCAGGTGGAGGCCAGGCTTAAAATGGGGTATGCAGGTCTTCCCTCAGCCAGACTGAGATGACGGCTCCCCAGAACACATATATTTAAATTTAATATTTTAAATACTGTGTAATCAGTGCCCAGAGAAGTGAGCACAGGCTTATGGAACATCTAGAAGAATGGACCTTTTAGCTGAGTCTTGGAGAAGCAAAGAAGCAAGAGGAGTTCTAGGCAGAGAGAAAGGCACATGTAAACTCCCTGGTCATGCTCACTGTCTGGGCAGGTGTGATGTGGCCAATGGTTACTCCTCAGTCTTTCAGACCAGATCCAGAGCAGCAGGAGCAGAGGCCCTGGTAGGAACCTCTAGGATTGAACACAAGCACTACAGATGCAAGAACAGCACCCAGAGGTCATAGCTAGACTTGTCCAGAGGGGGCCAAATAGCCATACTGTTCCAGGTGTCATTGCCATAAGTTGTGTTCTTTAATCCTATGAAGCACTTATTAGTCCCCCTCACAGATTAAAAAAAATAATGAGGCTCAGAAAGACAAAGTAACTTCTTCCAGGTCAAGGTTCCTGGTGGAAGATGGCTCCTCCTGCAAAAAGATGAGGAGATACTACAGGAGGATATCATGATTTAACATTCCTATTTCAGAAGAGGCACAGGAAGGAGTTGTTTAATGATAGACCAGTGGGGGGGTTCTGCAGGGGTTTTAAACTACCCTTTGTATATTTAACTTTTAACAGATTTATGTTTCACACTTTCCACATACACTTCTTGTTTCCTAAGATGAGGGGAGATTTGATCTGCTGCACAGTGGGATTTGAGCGAGACTATAATGCCATGAAATCTTTACACGTGGTAGGTGATCTTAGCACGAATGGGCACGGGGGCCTTTCCTTCTCTCTCTTTCTATCATTTGGTTCCAGTAGGAGAGGGTGGCCTACCTCTTACAGAAGCAGACCCCACTGAAATACCAGGCCTGGAAAAGCCCAGCCATGCCATCTGGTCCAGGGTTCACCACTAGGGTTCCTGGGTTCTACCCAGGTTCTAACCAGGTAGAATTCAAGGGGATCCTAACATTCAGATGGGAAACACAGCTTTATCCTCACTAATCTCATAGCAGTATGGAATTCCCTTCATTGTGCATGTTAGGCAACAAATCACAGCAGTCCTAGCTGTGGACCTAGGACTTCGTGACCAATAGAAATCACAGGTGTTTACATGACACACCACAGTTGCCCCAGACATCTCAAAATATCACTTATATTCCTCACTACTTCGGAATTAGGGTAGGCATTATGCACACATCCAAACATTGCCACTTAAGGTGTTAATAAGCAAGTACATGTATCACCAGATCACAAATTTTAAGTTTCGATAACTATTTTAATGTAATTAGTTTCCTTTATAATCCAATATATTTTATTTTACTAACTCAAAACCTCTGTTTGGAGAAGCAGTCCATGAATTTTACCAGACTGCTAAAGAGGTCTCTTGTACAAAAACACGCTTAAGAACCCTGGTTTCAGAAAAGAACTCAGTCCCAGAGAGGAAATGTGGTTGACCCAAGGTCACACAGCAGAGCTAGGACAAGAACCCAAGTTTTCCCAATCTACCAGTATATCATGAGCTTACAAAAAGTTGGTGGGGGGGACACGGGTGCAGCAGTGAGCAGTTCAATCACATGACTCGTGGCAGCTGTGGGAGCAGAGATTCAGCTCAGCCTGGGCAGAGCAAGGAAAGCGAAAAGCCTCCGGTGCAGGCTAGAGCCCAGGAGGCTCAGTCAGGAAGGCGATTACGGATATTTATTATTTGTTTTTCTGAAGTCCGCTCACATGGAACTGAGTAATAGATTAAATGATTCTTCAGTGGCCACATGGGAGGGGGGTAGGGCTTCATTTGTCTTTGTACTTAAAACTCACATCACGCACATGTGTTCTTCATAATTGTATTTGGGCAGCTTAGGGAGATAACAGAATACCTCAATAGAGCATCTCAAGGGGGTGGGCAAGCCTGCCTGTACAATAAGGGCCCCTCAACTCGGAGTAAGGTGCTCTTCCTGCTACCTGAGATAGGTTGAGATCAGTAACTTGGAACCAGAAAGAAGGTTGCTTCTTGGAGGAGGATGTTCACATGTTTAGGGAGGACTGACATCTTCACGACCAGTATTTTGCAAACTGGATGCCTAGGCTCCACAGCACACCCACCACCATTCTCTTGGCCTTCCCCACATACTTGATTCATTTCTCTCATGCTGAGCCCCCACCTGAAATTCCTTGTCTACACTCCTTCACCACCACCACTGTTAATAATAATAATAACTGGGTAGCAATTCCTATAGTGTGGGGACTGCTCACAAGCAGGAATTCTCAGTCTATACAGCAGGCTGCTACATAATATTTTAAATACTGTGTAATCAATGCCCAGAGAAGTGAGCACAAGCTTATGAAACATCTAGAAGAATGATCCTTTTTAGCTGAGTTTTGAAGAAACAAAGAAGGAAGAGGAGTTCTAGGCAGAGAGAACGGCACATGCAAGTACTGTGACAAGAAACAACATGGTCCTTTCAGGCCTCAGCAGGACTTTCCTTCTGCCTAGTGCAAAAGGCAACTGTGTCCTGTCCTGGGTAAGCTACAACAGTCTTGGTGGATTTCTCAGAGAGGCAGTTTTCTTCAATCTTAAAGCCTGGCAGGGTTTGGATTGGACAGAAAAAAGTGCAGAGAGTATTCTTGGAGAGGGCTCCAGACCAGAAGAGAGTGGTACAGTGGACTTCCCAGACTCCAGGAGAGAAACCATCTCAAACAGGAGAGGTGGGGTTGGTGGGGTGAAGGGCAAGACAGCTTCATGGGTGTAGGCTGTGGCCATGATGTCCCCTAAGGCGACCTGGAGAGATCCAATCCCTAGAAAGTCAGGGACATCGGAGAGGGGGTGGGCAACTGAGAGTCTGCAAGCTGGGCTGTTTGATTTTGCTTTTTTTCTCATTTACACAGTGTTACAGGGAATGGGGCCTAAATGGACTTGTGGACCTGTGTGAGCAACTGACTAATGCTCCTCCAGATCAAGAAAGTGTGTCCATTCGCATTTATTTACCTGCCTGCTTTTTAATTCCTCTCCTTTGAGGGTTTACCTATATGATATTGCTTGTAAAATAGAATTTGATCCAGAAAAGCTTGCTTTGAGAAATGATCAACCTTAGTATTTCCATGTGAACAAAGAAGGCTGGAGTCCTTGTGAATTAGGAGAAATTTAAAAAGCCTTGGGGAGTCCTGTTTCCTGTGTCTCCTCCTGCTTCCTGCCCTCTGCCACAGCACTGCTCCGTATCTGGTCCTGATTTATTAACTCCTCAGTGTCCCTCTCCTGGCTGCAAAATCACTGAGGGTAAGAATCTCCATTCATCCTTCCCAAGGTTCCTTTGCTTGGCTCAGAGCCTGATCCTAAGAGATGATCGGGAAATAATGAGTGAATGCAAGAAATAGCATACCTATGAAACTCAGGTCCAGAACTCAGCAGCTGTGTGTGCAATGCTCAAATGTTTCCTCATGCTGCCCACCACTGTGGTTAGCACCAGTCACCCATCAAGTCACCCACAGGTCTTGTTACTCCAAATCCCACATCAGGTAGCCCCACTGGTGATGGTCTAGACACTGCAGAGCTTGCTCTAACATGCAGACACAAAGTACCTCTCCTGGGTCAAGTGTCTGGGCCCTAGGACAAGAAACAGTCATCCATCTGACCCTCCCATTGCTGGGACCCCAGACACTCAGGCAGCCAGGAAGTGTCAAAGCTGGGACTGCCCCGAAGCCCAGGGTTTTTTCAAGAATCTATATATTTCACCTGCCTGGGAAAGTCAGGGCTGCCCTTGCTCCTGTGAAGCTCATTTGTAAGAGGACTTTGGGGATCGTATTAAAGCAACTCCTTGTCAACTTGCCATACTGGTGATGGGGCAGCTGTGGTTGTAGTCATGGGCCATCTTGGCTTCCTCTCCTGGCCCCTGGTCTCTGATCCATTCTCTGTGACCCTTCTTTCCCAAGTGATATCATATCAACCCTCACTGCCAAATTTATTCACCTGTCCTCTGGAGAACTGGCCTTTCAACTTTTTCAACAGTAAAAATATTATTCTCTCGGGGCCAGGTTATTGGAACAAACAAGGCACAACAATACAAGAAAGAATGATGACAAACTCTTCTACCAAACTCTTCCTATATGCCAGGAACTTTGCTGAGTTATTTATTTCTCCTAACAACCCATAAAGAAGTCTCATTAGCCTTATTTTACAGATGAGAAAACCGAGGCTCAGAAAGATTAAGTAATTTGTCAATAGCCACAGAGCTGGTCACTAGGGTATGACGCCAGTTCCTCTCAAAATCTGTGTATTAGGATGTTATTTTTAACTCCATCATTAGGCAAAGCCATTCACATCCTGAATAAACTCTATATCACTCAGAGTCTCTAATGTTTGTTGTTTAAAATGCTCTTTGGATATGTTTCCTTAATAGACAAATCCCTTCCAGTAATTTTAGAAAGCACAGAGGTTGCGGAATCAGGCAGGCAGTATGGGATGGGGAAGGGGATGGCAGTGCCAGGGAGTAGGCCCACCTCAGCTGCTTCCAAGTGAGTATCTTCAAAGGTGATACTTCTCTACTGCTCTGACTCATCCCCATGCCTGAAACACAAGGACAATCACAGCCCTCCTGCTGTCCTCAGAGGAGGCCACCAAGAGGACAGGACATGATCATGAGCGTGCAAGCCCTTGTTAGGAAGGCCAGAGGAGAAGCCTGGGTGGGGTAATATGGTCCCCCTGGGATGCTCTTCACGTAACTCTCATTGGTCCCTGCTTATAAGCACTTTTGTTTCCATCAAGAGTACACCTAGGTCCCAACTCCCTGGCACATTACCCTGAGCCACCCATATTGCATTGAACACACATTTATGGAGCCTCTGTTGTTCTAGGTGCTGGAGGGCAGTAGTGCATACAACACAAAGCCTTACCCTCCTGGAGCTACCGGCCATCTGAGAATAAGAGCTAACACTCATAGAGTACTTCTCATGGGTGGTGAGAGTTACTTTGTGTGTATTTGCTCACTTAATCCTTTCCCAAAAAACCACGAGGCAGGAGCTAGTACTATAGCTGAGGAAACCAAGGTCAGGTATATTACCCCAAGTGGCACAGGCAGGAAGCAGTGGAGCTGAGGCTTGAACCCAAGTAGTCTGATGCCTGAGCCTACACCCCACAGTCACATCTACAGCCATGTGTCTTCACCTGTTCCTTTCTGCTGATCATGTGCCAAACTATTCTATCTTACCTTCCACAGCTTCTTGGGTCTTCCCTGGCACTCCTGGTAGTTCCCCCACCCCTGACCCAGGCACTCACTCTCCTCCTTGGAAGCACAGCAGCCTCCCTCTGGTCTTCTTAATTCCCTCAGGCCTTCTTGCCTCTGTTCCCTACCCCACTTTTTTTGTTTGCTGAGTGCCAAACAGTGTCCAGACATATACTCCTGATTTTTAAGCCCTCCTAACATCTACTGTTGCATGTTTCCCTCTGTTCCCCAATGCTTCGTTCACAAAAACTGCTCTCCAGGACAATACAGTAAGTCTAAGCTTTTGGAGGAATCATGGACCCTTTTTTTTTGGAGTTGAAGTTTCACTCCATCATCCAGGTTAGAGTGCAGTGGCATGCTCACGGCCAACCCAGCATCGACCTGCTGGGCTCAGGCGATTCTACCGCCTCAGCCTTCCAAGTAGCCAGAACTATAAGCACACACTACCACATCCAGCTAATTTTTAAAATTTATTGTAGAGATGAGGTCTCACCAAGTTGCCCAGGCTATTCTCGAACCCCTGAGCTCAGGCAATCCCCTTAGCTTGGCCTCCCAAAGTGCTTGAGCCACCACGCCTGGCCCACAGGTCCTTTTGAGCAGCTAACAAAAGTTATAGACCATTCCTTTCCAGAAAAATAAACATGTGCAAGCTCTTCCCAAAGATACTACCCCCTTCCTGGACTTTCCCAGCTCAAGCCATCACCATGAAGACCCCTGCTATAGACATGCAAATGTTTGAGGTTGCAAATGTTATTACTGTTTCCTAATTTCTTAAACATAGGAAGTGTTTATCCATCTCCCTCTCAACCTCTACTCATGCCATTTCTTCCACACATGATACATCCACTATCATTAATGAAATCCTAATGAGACCCTAGTGACCTTGCAAAGCCCAGTTCTAATGTTACACGGTCAAACAAGAACTCCCTGAAGGTTTTACCCACAGTGATCCACATGGAATTTCAGTGTTCTGCTGCCTGAAATGTGGTACCACGTCACATTTCCATCCACCTGACTTGACTCCTCGAGGGCAGGGATACTGGCATACTGGCATAGTCATCTCACAACCTTTCATTCTAGAGTAGAGCTCTGTAGACAGCAGGCATACCATCTACAGAGTGTTAAATTTTGGAAATTTTTTTTTTAAAAAGAAGCAGTCATCTTTATTTCCAAATAGAAGATTCTAGGATACTAATGACATGGACTTTTTATCATTTGTGTCCCACTGATACAGTCTTGCAGAGGGTGAATTTCTAGAAAATTTCATCAGACATAAGCCTAGGAAAATTATCTTGCCTTAGCCATTTGTTAGAAATATAGACATTCATTTCCACTTGTTACTGCAGTTCTTGAGTCCCTAGTTAAATCTATATTTCCTTAGTAATGTTAACCCAGTTTACAGGGATCTATGACTTGGAAATAAGGTCAGATCCAGATAATTAGTTGTGATCCATATTTTGTTTCTGATAATGAGCTTATAGCCGCAGTGATAATTGGGCCCTACATTTTTGGGAGGAGGCATATTTTAAGAAGGCAAGGTATTCTTCATGTGCTCCGATAGTGTCTCTGCTTTGTTAAGAGGTTGTTAAAGAGAGAACTATAACATAGGAGAAAAATGAATACATTTGCTCTCGAGGACGCAATTAAAATAGAATGTAAATATGACTAATGAGGTGATTAACTTTTCTAGGAATATTATGCAGGAAAATCAATCCCTGGAATGCAACATTTCCATGTTAAGAAATTCAGTTTGGTAACATCAATGACCAAAGAGATTTAGGGATAAAGGACATTGTTTCTGTCAAGCAAGGCTGAGGAGGATAGAGAGATGGCCACGAAAAGGGCCCATTTCTCCCCAGCCTGAACTACCAAGATATGAAACATTTGCTACTGAAAATGCTCCTAGAAGTGGCTGCTGCAGGTGTGCGACTCTGAGCCATTCTCTTCAACATGGCACTGCTGAGATGGCACTGACTCAGGGGTAGGAGCACTGGGCTCAAGTCTCAGCCCACTGGTTATAGCTCTGTAACTTTGGATCATCCATGTCATTGCCCTGAACCACAGTTTCTTCCTCCATGAGTGGTGATAATGGCACCTGCCTCGGGGAAGCATGCCTGGTTTGGAGGAGAGCGACTGGTATACCCCTGGGAAATCACTACTGAAACTGTAGAGTGGGGAGGGTGAGAGAAATCTCTCAGGCAGGAGGAGGCTCTGGCAGGCAGCAGGGGTATCTAACGGTGGGGTGGGGAACAAGGGTAAGAATCAGGATTCTCGGTCCCACCCTAACCTCCAAGGTCAAACCATGTAATCATGGGCACTGTTGTCATGCTTTCAGTGTTCATAAAATGGCAACATTTAACTTAATTATTTTCAAAGCACTGTTCTAGGAACTAGCATTGTTCAATGCTAAAGAATAGTTTATATTTTTTCCAAACACCTTGTTACTAAGTGCCTGAATTTCTCAAATATGACCTATTGTCAATTCAGTTGAGTTTAGGTCCAAAGCTATAGGTGCCTACAAGTATACTGTAATTAGAGAGGTCAATTTATAGCCCTGCTGGCCTTTTGGTTTTGCAGACCTCATCTTTACTCTCTTTCTCCAGGAGCTGCTCCCTATTCTACAATTTACGTCTGTGGGCATTTATCCAATCCACGTGCTCCATGAACCAGGCTCCCTACCCAGGCTGAGAATGCATAGCTAAGGCTTGTCCTCAGAAAGACTGAAGTCAAATGGAAATGACAGACCAGAAACAGAAAAGGCCAACCCAGTGGGGCATAGTCTGTGACAAAGAGGTAGATCTAGAGCCCTACAGACAGAGGTTCACCTATCCCAGAGTGGGGATTGACAGGAGGGCTAGGGAAGTCTTCCTGGTAGAGGTGATATTCGAGCTGAATATTTGTCATCCAAGCAAACATTTATCCAGCTGGCATCTATTAATTGAACACCTATTGTGTCCCAGATACCATGCTAGGTGCTGGGGTTACATCACTGAATGCTACCATGTC
Source organism: Carlito syrichta (assembly GCF_000164805.1). Lineage (NCBI taxonomy): Eukaryota > Metazoa > Chordata > Mammalia > Primates > Tarsiidae > Carlito > Carlito syrichta. The sequence goes on along the minus strand of NW_007035196.1, from coordinate 34,627 downwards.
ACTTCTCAAATCAACCATCCACAAGGGCTCCCTCTAGCCACTCACTTCAGTGTCCAATCTGTACTCTGTTGCCTCCCTGACATGACTTCCCCAACTGTGGACTGGCCTCCCGAATGAACACACCATCTTTCTTCCCCAAATGCCCCCTCCAGGGTAGTTCCTCTCCCATCCATATTCAGGACAAGACTCCTAGCACTCTCAAACTCAGCCTCTTCCCAGACCTCCTCTTTGTATCACTGACAAGTGCCACTGTGAACATATGCTCCTACAGGCCAGCCTGATGGGCATCCAGCTATTTCATATAGACGCATCTTATATTCCTTACTCCACATGACTTTAAGCTGGGGCTCTGCTTCTTTCTTCTTTTATACCTTATTGTGCTACACTGGGCCTGGCAGACTGAATAACTAGGCTCTGAAAATGAGATGTTTCCTCCTCCTCCTCATCACCTTTCTAAGATCAGAGCTAAACCAGGGCACATTCTGTTTTCTTGTTCAAGGAGACAGAATTAAAAAGGGAATATTTACTGAGCTCCTACCTCATGCTAGGTACTGTGCTGGATGCTTTAGTCTTATCCCTGCTTTCACCCTCACCACAACTCTGTAAAGCCAACACTGCTAGTTCCTTCTTGCACATAAGGAAACCGAGGCCTAAGGAGGCTGGTTAACCCATCCATGGTCTCACAGTTAGTAAGTGGCAAAACTGGAATTTAAACACCACCATGTGATTTTAAAATCTAAGCTCTTTTTCCTCCAACAAGCTTTCTCCCAAGAACACATGTTCTCTTCTACCTCCAAAGACCTGCTTAAATGCTGCAATCTGGGAAGATAAACAGAATTTGTTTGCTGTGTGATGGTGGCTCCAAATCAGGCGAAAATCCAGGACTTCCTCAAGGGAGAGGCAGGCCCCTCCAAGCTAGAGTTTAAGCAAACAAGATAAGCAGAATAAGAAAATGATTTCTGGACACTGCCATCCATCTCTGGGAAGCCTTAGATAGGAAGCAGCAGTTGATGAAACAGAATGAAATTCTAAGAAAAAACGAGATGAAAATGAAAGTTTTACACATCACTGAGCTGCCTTCCTATCTAGCGGGAAAACCGAACATTAATAAAACAGAAAACCTTCAACAGAATCAAAGCCAATTTTTCTGTCAAGTTCAGAAACAACAGTACATAAACCTACAGGCATATCCCAGGTGTGTTCCATAAATAGTCATGTTTCTGAGAAGTTGGGTGGATACCAAATTTGGGTGAACTTGTCCTTTCTACTCAGGAGAAAGGGCAGTCTTTGTTGCTGAGGAGTCCAATAGGCATAATGCCTCTGATGACGTCAGCTTGGAACTTTTCTTCTAAACTCCCTTCTTCCCCTTCCTCTGCCCACCCCAAACAAGGCTACCCTTGATAAGCAGTTAAGAGTAGTCAACAGACTCTTAACTGCATAAGGAAGTGCTCGGTGAACTAATCTCCTCTAATAAATCTGACCATGAACACACACACACACACACACACACAAACACTCTACAAGCTCTTCTGCAGTGGTTTTTCCTACAGATGGCCCCACCTGCATTCTGTGTATTAGTCAATAGATGGGGACTTTGTCTTCTCACCTGACTACCAGGGAACGACCTCTGGCAGAAATGGGAGCCAAAAGGGTGTGTACAGGGGTGGGTGTGTGGAGAGGGGAACTTTGAGCAAAATCTGTGGGGTCAGACACATCCAGGTTTGAGAGTCACCCCCACCACTTACTGATCACATGGCCTTGGATAAATTACTTACCTTCTCATTATCGCTGATGTTTTGGCAACTATTAAAGATAGAAAAGAATGCTATCTTTTAGGGTTAAATAAGCATTTTTTTTTAAAAAATGACAGTATAAAGTTCTGGGCATCAGGAAGGCACTTGATACATGCTTGACCTTTTTGCTCTACTCACCCTCCCCGACCCCGTTCTTGAAGGCCCAGTTCAATTCCATCTCCTCCAGGAAGCCTTCCCAAACTACATGGGTCCCCAAGGACCTCTCCCTCTCATGAGTGCCATGGTACTGTTGGTAATCTCCAGTCTCCTGTCCTTGGTCACTCACTGCCTTGTCCTGTGAGAGGTCATGTCTTTGCATGCCAGGATTTCCCAGGCAGACCATAGCTGTCTGAGGACTAACTGTGGAAATCCCTGGTGTTGGGCCTAACTTAGAGAATGCAATAGAAAAGATGTGTCTACAGACAAGGCATCAAACACCCAAAGGGACTTCAGTAAAAAAGGTCCCTTACATGTGTTGGCTCCCAACCATGCCCATCACTTTACATTCCCCCATCTCACTCCAACCCTGCAGCAACCTTCTAAGGTAGGTGTGATTGATTCCATTTCACAGAAAGTAAAAAGCGAGGCTCAGGAAGGTGAACTGGTAGTTCCCCCAAAGCCTCACAGCTCAGAGGAGTAGAAATGGAGGCAGAAGCATAGAGAAGAAAGGGAAGACAGAAATACAGAAATAGGAGAGAGATGAGGGTATAGGGAAGACAGACAACAGAGTCAGACATGAAAGATAAAACTACACTCCTCTCTGTTGGGCTCCTGCTGGGAGCTGGTCCCAGGGCAGTCCTCTGCACACATCCCTTTCCTTAGCACGCACCACCACGCTGGAGGCCTCAGTTGCCCTTAGGACCTGTTGTACACGTTTGTTTATCGTGCCCAGTGAAAGCTAGCAGGAGAGTAGCCATGGCCCTGGCCCACACTCCTACCCAGCTGACCACTGAGTTTATCTTCAGATACAACCCAGTAACTTCACAGAGCCAGGATTGCGACTAGATTGCTTTTCTCTAATAAAATTTACAGGGTATACAAATTCAATTACATCATCCAGTGTGCGGATGGTGGCTGGAGGGGCCAAGGTCACTTACGCACATTCATCACCAGCGTGTGAAGAGCCAGGGGCGTGAAATTACCTCCCAGCCAGAGTCCAGAGGGAGGCAGGAGCTCAGCAGAGGCCACAGACTGTGAGGAGTGGCCCTTGGGAGGAGGATGCTTATATTCAGACCCCATGTCCTCCCTGCCCTCAAGAGAGACAGGGAGCCCAAGTGGATGCATGGGGGTTCTGGCTACCAGCCCCACCCAGGGAGGGGGGTCTGTGCTCATCCCTGCAGCCTCACTGTTGACTCTGCTTTCTTGATGGCAGCAGTGTATGTCCCTACACACAGCCTGCTGCTGCCTGCACAGGGGAGAAAGAAACAACAGGCTGTGCCACACCCTATGCATGCTAGTTAATCCTTTCAAAATGCTAATTACAGTGGGGCTGCCAGAGAAGGAAAGAAGCCTCTAAGAGGCTGGGTAAAATGCCCAAGGTTACAAGCTGTGCTCAAACCCAGGTTTGTTGCATTCCAGAGCCCATAAGGAGCAATGAGTCTTTTCAGCTGGGTAGATGGTTTGCGCGCGGGGGGGGGGGGGGGGGGGAGCAAAGGGTTATACTTCAAAACACAAGCTCAGAAGGACACTTACCTCAGGGGCACTTCCAAACAAAAGCTGAGAGACATAGCTGGCTAGAAATAATTAAGCCTTCCTCCAAGTTATGACCTGGCAAGTCTGGCAAACAGACGTGTAAGAAAAAAATGTAGAATTGGGGTGGGAAGCAGATGTGGACCCTGGGATCCTTTAACATCAGAACTATCTGAGGAAAGTAATGGCCCTCTGCATAGGCTCACCCAGCCAGGCCTGGAGAGGGATAAACAGACTTCAATTCTCTATCCCCTGCAAGTCATTTTAAATTCTCTGAGCTGTCGATTTCACTAAGGCAGTGGTTCTCTCGGCGAAGTTCCCAGAGGCTCAGCTTCCCCTGAGAACTTGATACAATGCAGATTCACAGGCCCCACCCCAGCCGCTCTGGGGGTAGGGCCAGGTGATCTGTTTTCCAAGCCTCCAGGTGGCTCTGGTGCAGCTCAAGATGGAGCACCCCCTGCGTTCAGGCCAGCTGTGCATTAAGATCACATGGAGGGATTTTACAACAACCTCCTCAGAACCCAGGCCAATGACTTCACCACCTCTGACGTAAAGGAGGTGAGACCCAGGTTTCAAAATTATTGGAGACTTCCCCGATGATTCCAGATAGAGCCCAGGTGAGAACCACTGTTCTTTGGAAATGAGGATGCAGCCCTCCCTCAAAGGGAGAGCCCTCCCTCAAAGGGAGAATCATGAGCAAAGATAATCCCTCTTCATGGCCCCCTGCAGCGAGCAGACAGTACTACTGCTCCTCCTTACCCTCCTGCCTGCCTACCAAGCCCAACAAGGGTGCAAGTGGAGTATGCATGAACTACGGGAGAGCTGTTTAGGAAGATGCACGGCGACCATGCTGAGGATGGATCGGAACGGACTGAAGGCAGGAAGGGCTTCGACTTTGACTTTAATGGGCTCCATAAAAGTCTGTAATATTTCATCTAAGTCTGATTGTTTTTCATTTATCAGAAGAAGTCCTGAAGGCCTGCAAACTTGTGCAAATTGCACATGCCACAAGATTGATGGCTTCTCCCGACAGCCTCTCCCTGATGTAATTTGCTGTTTAAACCCCAGCTCTACCAAAGACCTTGAAGCTGTTCACACTATCAGCCAAGCCTAGGCTTTGAGTTGACTTTGAAGGCCCAGTGTCCTGGCCCCTTGGAACTGAGGGAGGGCTGGAGGATGGGCAGAGGGAGGTGGAGGGCAGGCCGGCCTCAGGGCCTAGCCAGGGAACCTTAGAGACTGTGCTGAATCCAAGATAGCCCCCAAAGGCGCCCTCTGTGTGCGCTTTTATTGTACTTGTTTGAGAGTTACATGTCTTTCTTCTCTTGATTGTACAGGAGACTTGCATCCCTGTTCACCTCTGCTTAGCCTTCAAAACCCAACAGTAACGGTAAAAATAGCAAAGAGACACCCACTTGGCACCAGACCCAGTGTCTACACCCTGGAGAAGATCTACTTTCATCTTAACCAAAGCATGTGAGCTCACTATTTTCCTCCCACCCCACCAGACTCATCCTCTGCCACCTTCTCTCTTTGTCCATGGGAGGTGGACCACTATGGACTGCTTCCTGTAAGTTTCCTTTCCTTTTTGTCTTGCTGGTTTTGACAGAGGAAGGTACCAACAGAAAACTGAAGGGCAGGAGGAGTAAGAGGCTGGGGTATGTGTTCCTCTGGCTTCTTCTCTGGTGGGTCCAGCTCAGTCCCCTGTTCTAGTCTCTCTCCTACAGCTACAGCTTTGGGCAGGTCCAGTAACTGCTCCTGGTAACTTTTCTTGCCCCTTCCCTTTCAACCTAGAGATGGTAATGGCTTCCATGTTGTTAGCCCCCGATGCTTCACCATCCCATATTTGTGTCTCTTAAACGTGACTACATCTTTGGACCATGTGAAATTGCTGGGTGTGCAGGTCAAATCCTGGCAATTTCATATAGTTCAACCTAGTAAATGGTCCTTCCTTAAACTGTCTCCAGTCGCCTGCTCTAAGTGGGCCTCTGTTTCCTGCTCAACCCACACAGGTTTGGAGAGATACTGTTGACTCCTATTCCCAGGTGAGTATCAGAGACTCAAAGACCTTCCTGTATTTGTCCAAGGGCATACAGTGTGTGGTTGAGAAAATAGTAAAAATGACAGGTTGAAGATTTCCTGTGTGCCAGACACCATGCTAAGCAGTTTCTAAAGATTAACTCATTTAATCCTTGACACTATGAGATAGGGACTGTTATACTCATTTTACCGATGAAGAAATCAAGCGCCTGGTACCTAAGCCAGGTACCACCTTCCTTTGGTCAAACTCAGTCAGAGGCAAGAGGGTAAGGGAACTCGGATGAAGCAGTCTACAGAGGTCAGACTCCCAGGGCCAAGAACAGAATAGAGAAGGTAGAGAAGTGGCCTGGAGAGTCAAGACGGAAATAACAAGCTTCCATACTTTTGATTAAGGTAAGAAGAGATATCATAAGAGCCCCTCACTAGGATCACCTTTGGAGGGGTCACTGGGGTCACCATTGTCTTAAGGTTCTAAGCTGGGGCAGAGCCCACCTCTCCTTCCCATGACCCTATTAAGTTCATGTTCAGCATTTGGAACCCTTGACATGCTTTTGGAAGATTTTGAGCCAGGCAGACCATGGCCCAGCTTGGGCACCTTGAACACCTCACCTGGCCTTCTTACACATCAGTATCTTCCCCATAAAGGAGGTAACAGTCTCCCTCAGAGAGGTTGAGAAGAGGAAATAAAGATGATGAAACATGTAGTCCCTAATAAGCATTTAATAAATGGCTGCTTCTGTTCCTTCCTTCTGGAAATCATATTTCGAATCTGGAGATTATAATTGGTGGTTTAAGAGGGGAGGCTAAAACTGTTTGTCACACATTGATTTTCTGCACCTGGGGCTAGAAAACGCTCCTTAAAAGATGGTTTTCTTGATTTTACTGTTAAATTCCAGGATTTCCTTGGCAACGGCCTTCAGGAAGACAAAGAAGTCAGTCAAAGGCCACTCGGAGGGGATGAGAGTTGAAGGTGATTTACTCTTCTCTGGAGCTAGTCCCCTGCTGGGCTGCTGGTCAGCGTGCCCTCAGTGAAGAGGCCTTCTGTGCCTCAGGATTAACTCCCCATTCCCCACACTTGGATTGTTCTGGTTCAAACTCAAGTTGCAGCCAGCGCCACCTGCATGGGCCTCCCTAGGAGATGGGGAGTGTGCAAGAACCAGCACAAGTGGGTGCTCACTGCAGCCACTAAGGCTGCACGGTTAGTCAAAGCAGAAGGGAACAAAGACAGCAAAGCAGGTGGGGCTGGAGAACAGGAGATGAGAAGCTGGGAGAGCTGGAGGGCTGGGCAGGGCTTGAGTTTGGTCTTTCCTTCTGGGTACGAGGGGGGCCTTGCGGGGCTAACTGTGGCAGCTGGAGGGCTATAACCTCAGAACAAGTGAACATGGGGTTTGCTGGCACCCCCTCCAGCCTACCGGGAGGCCTCTAACCCAGGCCCCCTGCGAGAGGAGGGGCTCAGCAGAGCCTCACCTCACAGACAGAGGTCAAACAGAGCAAAGGATCAGGAAACCTATATCGCTCTGCCCCAGGTCACATCCAGCTTTTCTACTCACTAGCTGTGTAGTCCTAGGCAATGTTTAGCCTCTCTTTGCCTCAGTTTCCTTATCTGTAAAATGAGAATGATAATAAGGATATCTACCCAATAGGGCTCTTGTGAGAGCTAAATTAAATACATGTAAATACGTGAGCAACGTCCAGACCCTGGTGAGCATGACATTGGGTTAGCTGCCTTGCTGTTGGCAGAGCCTTGGTCAGCTCTGAGGGTCATCCTGAGTGTTGGCCTTCCTGAGGAGAACTTCAGGCTCACAACTGTTCACCACTGGCTTGAAACGCCAGTGCGGATCATTCACTCATTCAACTGTGGCCTAAGCTGTATTTCCCAAGATATGGTCTGTGCCCAGCGGTGGTGTACAAGCTGACAGAAGGGGTTATACTAGAGATTGTTGTTTTAATTTTAATAACCATGCATTTAAAATTTTTCCTCATATCAATAATTAAGGCAAGAAATATCAGCTTTTTGTTTGAATAAATAATGACATTTTAAATAAATTTATGTCCTTTTTGATCACAATCCTTAGCCATATTCCTCCTCCTTTCCCTCCTCAGTCACCATGGGAACAATATCCTTCTGGTCATTTTTTAATGCTTTGTATTTAATTTTAATAGTCATGCATTTCTTTATTTCCTTGTATCATTATTTAAAGCAAGTAATAATCATTTCTCATTTATAGTAGTGACATACTACTATGGTTTGAACAGCTGTCCCCTCTAAAACTCATGTTGAAACTTAATACCCAATGTGACAGGATTGAGAGGCAGGGGCTTAACAGGTAACTAGGTCATGAAGGCAAAGCCTAATTCATAGATTAGTGGGTTAATGGGTTATCACAGTGGACTGGGGATTTTAGAAAAAGAGGAAGAGAGACCATAGCTAGCACACTCAGGCCCTTGCCATGTGGCTTCCTGTGCCACCTAGGGAGTTCTCTGTGTCACCTGAAGTCCCCACCAGCAAGAAAGTTCTCACAAAATGTACCCTCTCAACTTGGACTTGCCAGCTTTTTTTTTTTAATGGGATTGACAGTTGAGGGAAACTGCTAGGGGAGGGAGGGGCATACCTCATCAACAAGGGTACCTGCATAATCAATGTTTGTATACCTAACCCTGAATTGTACCCCACATCTTTATAATTTTTTAAAAAATGAAAAAAAGAAACAAAATCCCTTCTCTACAAATTACCCAGTTTCAGGAATTCTGTTATAAGCAACAGAAAATGAACTAAGGCACATACAGTTTCCTTCTTAAATTAAATTATATTAGAAGTGACTTAAGAGAAAATATTGTGTAAATAAAAAACACAGGTGGAATATTTTATAGCAGTTAGAAAGAATAAATTATATATCAACACAGATAGATAAGACATACAGATGGATGGGAAAAAAAGCTGTAAAGCACTATATATTTTGTGTCATCATTCATGGGAAAACTTAAATGTGCCCACTATACTATGCTGACATTTTTCATGACTATATGTATCTTCTGCAAAGATATACAAAATTGACTACAAGACTATGGAAAGTAAAGGGGAAAGAGAAGAGAGAGGAATGTGACTAAGATTGATCAAAAGGGACATACACTTCCTAAAGGTTTTCATTTCTTTTGTATTTTTTAAAGAAAGAGAAAATGACTTAAAGAAAACATGACACAATATTAGCAATCTGGGTGGAAGCAATGTGGGCACTTACTAAATATTCTTACCTTTTTTCTTTATTGTTTAAGTCTCTTGACATCAATGATAATACAGGTGTTACACAGATGTGCAAAAATCATCCAGAGGACAGCCAGAGGTGGGCAAGCCCAAGCTAGGACGGCGTCAAGTTGTAGGGATGCAGAAATGTCCCTCAAGTGTGGGACTCTGACAGAGGTGAGCCAGGAATACCTCTCAGAGGAGATGAAACCAGAGGTGTCATTAGAATCAGGACCAGTCCATCAGCAGATGAATGGAGATATAAAAGTGGTCCATTCATACAGTGAAATACTACTTGGCAATAAAAAGGGATACAGGACTGATAGATGCTACAAAACAGTGAGCCTTGACAACACTATGCTAAGAGAAAAAGTCAGACACAAAAGTCACATTTTCTCTGATTCCATTTTTATGCAAAGTCTAAAATGGACAAGTCCACATATCCAAGTAGATAAGTCATTGTTAGGGTCTGGAGGAGAAAGAGAGAGGTTGCTGATGGGTCTAGGGGTTTCTTTTTGGAAGCATAATGAATCTAATAAACCTATATGTGTATTGACTGCTAATGTGTATAGGGTTTCATTGATGAAAATGTTCTCATTGTGATAACTGCACAAGTCTGTGAATACACTAAAAACCATTGAATCATACTCTTTAAATGGGCGGACCGTATGGCAAGCATATTCTCTGTCAATGAAGCTGTTATATATTAAACAGCTGCTACATATTTAAAGGAATAAATGAAGACTCAGGCTGGGTTGTGGGTGGAGCAGAAAAGAAAGATCTCAAGTAAGGGAAACTCAGCTTTCCCTCCCCTCCCCACAAAGGTTTGTCTCACCCACTCTGCATAAGCCACCACAGACACTGCTGCAGACACAGTAGAGACCCAGCAAACAAGCTCCCTCTTCCGTTCAGGATTTTGTCTGGTGGGTTCAGAGAAGCAATGACACTGATGGTTTAAAATGACACAGACATGCCTCAAAAGCTTCATAGAAGTTGGTCAGGCCCAGAAGGTGGGAAACAGTTTTCAGGCAGAAGGAACGACATGTGCAAAACTTAGAGATGTGCAAAACTAACCATGATGAAAGCTTTGGAAATTGCACGGAGTTTGTGCAAGATGTAAGAGCTGAAAAGAAATGAATCCTCCATAATGAAGATTCCACTAAGGCCGAGTGCCACATCTCTCCTTCTGCGTCACCTAGCCCTTTCCAAAACATATGAAGCCAAGAACCTGCATTTCCTCTGGTACTATCCTCTGTAAAGTCTTTTCTAAAATGAAGCCAAGTTGTTTGCTGCTCCCGACTTCCTGGACATGGAGAGACCAGAGTCTGCCTAGAAGCCTCTTCTGCTGACCCCTCTATTCTCTAGAATACTCCAGGAATACTGGTGCAGAGTCATTGGCTCTCTCAGTCGTGAGCTGGCTTGCACGCGGTCAAGTGACCTTCCCTATACGGCCTTGGGAAGCGACTCTAAATAAACTTACTTCAAGTCAGTTCATTAAAGTCAAGATCGCAGCCTGTATATCTCAAGATGATAAAAATGAGCAGTTATGCGTTCCCACTGCACTCTGGATGTAATGTGATGAATAGAACAGGTAATATACTGCAAGGCGAGCTCACAGACGCCTCGATGGAAGATATCTCCCATCTTTATAACAGTGCCTCTTCTCCACTCTGGCCGCCTGATTTGGAGGGCGCTTATTTCCTTCATTCTTCACTGCCGAAGGCAACACGAGTTGTATGTCAGAGCCCTATTTTCTTCCCTCACCCCCCCGCCCCACCATGCCAGACAAGACTGATTCGCCCCTGGGCCCTCCTCACTGCCAGATCCACACTCTGCCCCTTGTAACGGTGAAAAATACCCCTCTCCATTCACGGGTGCTGTCACTTGTGCCACATTATCAACGGCCTCCCAGCCAAGACTTTATTCTTTTTCTCTTGCCACTGGGTTCAAACTAAATAGGAAGGAAACGCACGTTTTTAAAAGAAGTGTTCTATTTTCTTTAACCTCCTCAAATTGCTTGGCAGCTCAAATTTTTTTTCACCAATGGGAACAGCCATGAGCATTGACTAAATATTCTGACCCCCGGCAGAATCGAGAGGAGGTAGGATCAAGTTGCCTGGTGAGGAATACTAACATGTGCACCTGTAGAACATTTGTCACTGACCTTTCTCCTTTCACCTCCCAGGTAGAGAGAGCACATGTGAGAATGCTGTCAGGGGCGGGGAATCTGCCCTGTTCTGTAAACACACCTTGTAACTAACTGTTCGGGTAAATGACTTGGCTGCATTTAACCAATGCTTGCATAGTATGACTTGAAAAGGTTCAGGCTATTCCTTTTTTTTTGCACATTTTTGCACCCCAGGAGTGTTGATGGAAACATAGAGATGCGTTTCTATGATAAATGGCAAAGAGGAGCTAGAGAACAGGTGGATTGAGTAGCGTTGTTTTCCGGTGAGAACTGCCTCAGCCATATGTAGGGGGTCATTGAAAGACATCAGAAAAGATGAGAAAACGAAGATGAAGCTATGGAAGATGGGTGGTGTGCAAAACATGGGAGAACCAGACCAGGTGAATTCCAAACACTATGGCTTCAACAGCTTAGTGAGCAATGTCATAAACCACGTAAACTCACCTCATACAGCGCCTAACTTATAGAAGATGAACAGGGAATGTTAGTGTACAAAGAGGTATTTGTTATGTGAGCCTTAATTTCTTAAAACAACATAAAATTAGGAAAGAAAAGGTCAGATATTCTATTAACTCAAAATAATTTGAGCATAGCCCAACATATTTGCTACTTAGAAGCTATTGTTAACTGTTGTCTTTTAATCTGGTTGATAGTTTTAAATTCATCTGTTTATACTTATTTAATAAATACTTTGTAGTATATCTGTGTATATTTACTTTATACATAGAATACATATATATACATTGGTGTGTGTGTGTGTGTGTGTGTGTGTGTGTGTGTGTGTGTGTGTGTGTGTATGTGTATAAATCCACACACATAAAATAGTACTTTCCTCCAGAGCTTAGAATCCTACCCTTCAAGTTGCTTTCAGTCCCACAAATTACCTGATGGCAGTGGAAAGACATCAGGGCATTGTTGTGGGGAGAAATCAATAGTGTTTTAAGACAGACCCTTAATCTGAATTAGCTTTAAGTATGTCATTCACAGTTATAAAATAAATTAAAAACTCTAGTTATGCTGTTTAATACCGCTAGTATAAATAACACAAGTATTAATATGCAAATCAAAGGAGCACAAACTGGAAGTATTCAAGCAACTAGGAATAGAGAATTGGATCACAAAGTTGACAGTGGAACAGTGGTGGGAGCTGGGGAGGAAAGCAATTTGGCAAAATGTATCAAAAGGCTTTAAAAGGGGCTCTACCCCCCAACCCAGAAATTTCACATTTTAGAAGTCAGATATGTACAACAAAGATTCATATGCAAATATTTTCACCACAGCCACATTTACAATAGAGACAAATTAGAACCAAAGTATCCAGGAAAAGGAAATGGATTAAATAAATTATGCTACCTGCAAGTGATGGACTACTAAACAGCCAATGAATGAATAAATGAACAAATAAATGAGTTTCCAAATCAAATATAAGAAAAGCAATGAGTAGAAACTAGCCCCACCAGATATCCAGCGATAAATACTGAGACCAGTGAAGTCAATTACACTCATTAAGATATATCAGTTGCAACTCATTATATGTTTTCTCTTAAAAATAGATTAAAACATGTGAAATTACTAATATTGAATCACTTTAACTAACAACAAGACAATTTCATATAGTTTGACTTAGTACAAGTCAAACTTCTCTTGCTCTAGCTAATGAAAAGACTAGAAACAATTAAAAACCCAGTAGCACGGAATACCACTAGTGTCTAAAAAACATTTTCAAAATTAAAAAAACACAAAGACACCTTAGAGAAATGGTTAATTCTAGCTCTGGGACAGAAGATAAACAGGATGAATCTAGAATATCTATCCATAACAGAAAGCAAGGTCGCCATTAAAGACTACAGAATTGTGTCTCAGAAAACACAGGTACCAACCTGAAGAGATTTCCTCTGAACAAAGATGGGACAATTTGAGCATTAATAACAATGTTAACTTAAATGAATTGAAGTGCATTAAATATGCGGAAATCTATCAGTTCACAAAATACTAAACGCACATTAGTCATCTTTGAGTAAGGGAGATTAGAATCCAACCTTTTGTTTTGAATACTGCCAACCAAATAGATAATGAAGGGAGTTTTATCTTAATGGAAGTATTTCAACTAACAAGTGCAGAAGGAATGATAAAGTAGGAATATCACTATTCTGAAGCTTCCAATGAAATAATGAATTGGGCAATAATCATTAGTGACTTCCAACATCACAAATCAAGAGCAGCCCTTAGGAGAAGAAAGGCAACCAGATATTACAAACCATCTGATGAAAATATGCCATATCACATATGAGGTCACCTTGCCAAAATTTCCACCCAGAAACTAGCAAAGGCTCTAGACCTAGTGATGAATCCACAGGAAATACATGGGAGAGAGGAGCACGTTAAGCTTCACCATAGGAATGCAATTTCACATTGGCGGGAAACTCTGTATTACAAACTAACAGATACACTGCAATAAATAGAAGGTGTGTATGTGGGGGAGGATTTTAAATTAAGGGACATATCAGTCAATTGCAATTTATGAATTTTGTTTGGATCTCAATTCAAACAACTTTTATAAGCCAGTTGGGAAAAATTGAAAAGTGACTAAATGCTTCATGATAGTAAGGAATGACTATTAATTTTTTAGGTGAGATAATAACATTGTGGGTATGTATTTAATTAAACAGGATTTTAATCTTTCAGAAATTCAGGCTCATATATTGATGGAAGAACTAATATGATGGTTGCATCAAAACAGCTCTGTCGCAGATGTTAAACCTCATCAATACAGTACATGCAGGGTTAGGATAGTGTTCTGTTTTTTGTTTTATATATATATAATTGAAATTTTCCAGGCTCAAAAGTTTTTTAAAAGGTTTGAAAATAATAATTAAGAAGGTTACACGTTGGCCTGGATGTATTTATTAATTTTCAGCAAAATGATGCTACAAAACAGTATGTGTTGTATGATTCCAATTTGGCTCATAAATACAGTTGAACATACAAGATAAAAAAAGACTAAAATTATATTCTCCAAAATATAAACTGTAATTATCTCAGGGTGCAGGGACTATGTAAGAGTTATATTTTCTTTATACATCTCTATATGTTATAATTTTTTGAATGATCACACGTGTTTTAATCAAAAAGGTATTTTACTATTCATAAGTAACATTTAGTATATGCAATATTATTACTATTCACATATGACATTTAGTGTATACAATATGAAAGAATTAGAGTAAATATATCCTTATCTTAAATACATATAATCTAAAATGTAGGTCAAAAATTAATGACAACATGCTAAACAGTGGAAAGATTCTGATGAGTAACAGATGCCTTGCATTTTATCTGATATCCAACCTACTGCAAAAACAGAACTAGCACCCCCACTGATGTAATCAAAATAACTAGGGGTGGATGGGACATCTGATGAGATGTTGTGATTTGGACATTGACACTATCTTCACTTCGTGCACAATTATAGGACAGTGGATTCTTAAAGTGAAAATCTAAATGTTCTCAAACATCCTGAGGTGTGCCCAGATTTGGGGCTTCTCTTACTTATATATCTGTATTATGAGACAGCACCTCTGCCTATCATTAGTTCCCACTTACTTCAAACAAAAGTATCAACTAGAAGAGGCAGAGATGAACAACAGCATCCGATTCTTCAGGGCAAACACATAACAAGGCCAGGGGGTTCTTCTAGGCTTCAAGTCATTTCAGAGTTGGTCCTAACTAAAAGCTGCACAAATCACTCCATGAATTTGGGGCTGGGTTATAATTGTTTTAGTTAATGAAATAGAAACAGTTCTACAAAACGAGACAAAATGTAAGTAGGATGCAGGTGATTGCTAGTGCTCCAGATGGTACATATTCAACCACTTACTCCTCAAGTATAATTCAGCATATAGATTGTGTTGAGTCCTGGGCCAGGCACCAGGAATCCAGGGCAAGCAAGTGAACGCTGCCCCTGCCCCAGCAGAGCTCACAGATTACTGGGAGAGCCAGGCTTTAATTAAATAATGACGCAGTTTGTAATTACAGTGGTGATAAATGCCATGATCAGAAAGGAGAGGTTACTTTGTGAGCACATGACAGGGGGCCCTGGCCCCATGCTGGTGGTAGGAACAGGGCTCTTTCAAGCTGGCATGTGAAAGTCGTAGAAGTTGCACCTGTTACCCGAGCAACTGAGGAGGTCAGTTGGGGAGAAAATGCATCAGGCAGAAAAGAGTTCCTAAGGTAGTAATTTCCAAGGACCAGAAGGAAATAAAGATGACCAGACCCCAGGCAAGGAGCTCAGCATGAGGTTGGAGAAGCAGGCAGAAGACAGGTCTGACAGAGACTTCGCGACCATATTGAAACTTTGGATCTTGAGTCACTGAAGACAGTAATAATCACTAACATCAACAAGTATTTTTGTGAATCAAGTACCGTTTGGGGACTTACATAGATTCTCTCATTTAATCCATATAACACATCTCTGAGGCAGGTACTTACTGTTATTCTAGATGGGGTGTTGGAGGCAGAAAGAAGTTAAATAATGTAAGTTCCTGCAACTAGTAAGATTTAGAGCCGGGATTCCAACTGTGACTTCAAAGCTCACCCTCCGACAGGTCATGATGCTCTGTTGTCTTTCTGTTCTCACACTAGCAGCTGTGTTCGAAATGGACTGCAGGGATGGGGTCGGAAGAAAAATTATCTAGCAGTCTTCTGCACATGTCTGCTTCCTATTGCCCCATACACTCCACGAAAATCATATATCTCCATGAAAAAAGATATTCCCACTCATGGGCCATCACTCCATATTTAGTGATTCTCCTGACAAGATACCACGGGGATCTCCAAGCCCTCTTCCTGCCTTGGGACTCATCAGAATTCCTAAGAATGCAGAGATTCAGTACAAGATCCTTGGTTGACAGAGGCTGTTGGGATGGAATCCTGGATTGCCAGAATTTAAATCTCCAAATGGAATACTTTTACTTGGAAAAAGAAATTCCAATATGTATAATTAGGCAGAAAACAATGTCCTTAAGTGTGTCAAACATCCCTACACCAGGTAAGGGTAGTCTTCCAGGAATTCCTACAAAGGCCACTAGGGGCATAAGAGAGCCATCAAGAATGGAACTCCAAAACCCCAGGAAAGATTTGTGTATGGATAGATGGCTTCTTGCGCACAATGGCATAACTTTTATTGTGTACCTACTATGGACTCTGGGCTTTGCATAAGTAATATGTATTTCAGACACCCTGTGAGGTAGGCATACTATTCTCATTTTAGAGATGAGAAATTTGCTTTTATGTCTGGGTCTATTTGACTTAAAATCTCTACCTCATATCGTCGAATGAGGAGACTGGAGAAAAACAGTTGATTGCTATCCAGATAATTCCCCCTGTGTTCCCTCCCTGCTTCTCACTTTCTGGGATCTTCAGTGGCTGGAATTCCTGGTGAAGGAGATCTTCCACAAAAGAGAGGAAGGCAGGGCGGGCTCCCCGAAGCCTGCAAGCCCTCCATGGCCAGGTCTAGCATTTGCCGGCATGTGGTCCACACAGAATGCTTTATGGCAGGTGGTGCAGAGCGTGGGGGAGAGATGGGGAGGATCATTCCCAAGGAAACAGCACAGGATACCTGAATGGGGAAGATAAGTCCTATTTCAAACTTTGATTCCAGTATGGCATCTGGGACTCCCGTGGCCTCTGGGAATTTTATTTCCTCTTCCTCTGACAGAATGATGACATCCCAGTTCTAGGTTAATGACTAAAATATGAGAATTCCCATTAGATGCTTCCTCACAGCACCACTCCCTCCTCCACTACCATAGACAACCACTATGAAAATCATTTGCTCCTTTCCACACTGCATATGACTTCGATTTAAGCATTCATTCAGTTGCCTGAGGCTGTCACCAAGAAAATTACTATTAATTTCTATGCACTGCAGAGCTATCTCTAAAACAAATAGAGAGTTGACTCAGGATTGTCAGTGTTAACCCTGTGCACTGGCTCTGTGCCTTCTGCCAGAGCCTAGAAATGTTTTTAATATAGAGTCATACACATTTGATCACATTTACAAAATGTAAATTTACTCAGCATTAATTGAAAATTCTCATTGGTGAAGCCTTGAAAGTTTGCACCCTTTCAAGCTGTTAAAGGGCTAATGAGAGACATTTTCTCTCCCGCATATTATGGTAAAGCTAATTATTTCAACCTCCTCCTGTCTCAAAAGAAATAACAACTCAGTAAATTAGTGGGCTACAACCTTTTGATCCCCATCCCTTTAAGCGTATGGATAGTGATACCAATTTTCTCCCCCAGAAGAACGCAAATTCTACTCGCCATGCCCACCCGCACACAAAAAAGATAATTTTGCACTTACATAAAGCATAATTTCAGATACTACTAGTCACCACGTCCCAACCCTTTGAGAAGCCAGGAATCCTGAAGAATTTTCCGCCTCTCTTCTTTTTTCTGCCCATTAATTTGTGTATTAAACTAATGGTTACCCACTTTATTAGTGGTATTGATACTAAGTGAAAGAGTGAAGGTATTGAGTGCAGAGTGATCACGGTAGTTGTTTTTACTTCTCTGCTCCCAAGCTCAACGATCAGGTGTTTTGCACACACACTTAACGTGTGCCAATGGTCTCAGGAGGGGACAGTTAACTAAATGCACCACTGGAATGGAAAAAAAAAAAAGGATGCATGCCTGGTATCCAAAACAAAGAAGAACAGAAGAAGATGAATGCTCTTTTTTATCCAAAGTCAGTACCTGGCACAAGGCAGGCACTTAATAAAAATTATTTGACTATTATTGTGAAGTTATTGTCTTTGAGAGGCACAGAAACTAATTCCTGGCTGGTCCCTGATGAGTGAGGTTGACCCTACCACCATGCTAAGTCCCTTCAGTGTACACACGAGACCTGGACAGTATGTCCTAAGATGTCTCAGAGGATATTATAATAGGTACATATTATCTACCATGTACCAGTTGTCCTATTTATTTTTTAATATTGAAACAACTCTATGAAGTATCATTATTCCTACTTTTAAAATAGGAAAACCAAAGCTTAGAAAAGCAAAAGGGCTCATGCTGCCTGACCACAGGCATGGCAGGATTCAGAAGGTACTGTCTCACTCCAACGTCCTTGTTCTACCCAAGGGCAGGCTGCCTTTCCCACTTCTATACAGTTTTCTGTTTGCTCACATACCAATTCACTTTTTTCAAACAAATCCAGAGGAGTATTTTATTACCTTCAATTGTCATTTTTGTAGTGGGGAACTTGAGGGGCAGTGAAACCTAGGGATTTACTCAAAGTCACACAGATGGCTAAAGGTGGCTACAGGGCTGGCACCCCTTGCCTAATGCCCAGTTGGCAGGAAAACATGCCCACACCTCTGCAATGCTGTACCAGTTTTGGACCATCCAGAAAGGTAGGTATTGGCCATAGAACCTAGAGTTGGTTGGTGCAAGGAAAAGTCAGGAGAATAAAAATAAATTTTAGGTAGGCTCAAAAAAAGGCTAAAAGTAAAATACATTTTTAACAAATTAATTTTTCCTTGTGAGTAAATGTATGGGTCTTTTCTCCCGAGTAAATCTGTTCATTTTGCACAGTTACATAGGTAACTGTGGTTACTATGTAACATAGGTAAGCCTATGTCATATGTCATATGTCCATGGGCTACACTTTCCTTTTTTTCTGAAAGGGAAGGAGGGCGAAGCTCCCTTTCACCTCTGCTTGTGCTTGCTTTGGATAGACAGAAGCAAGTCACAGTATTCCCAGCACTACAGAGGAACAGGACTAGCGAGCACTTTGGAAATCCTGAGGTCTATCTTCCTATTTTTCAGAAGAACCCTGAGATCCAGAAAGAGGAATGAATTGCCTAGGGTCACACAGTCAATTGCACAGTAGCTGAAGGACACTGGAGCCAGACTGCCTGGGTTGAATCCCAGCTTGCCTCTTATTAACTGTGTGACTTCAACAGATTATACAAAGACAGAGGACTCTCCCCCAGCACCTTTCAAATCATGCAAACTGCCAGCTACCTGATTTCTTCCCAAGGTCAGCTTTGGATAGCACCTCCCCATTTCATTGTAGTAGATGGGGACTCAGCTCAAACAAACAGCTTCTGAATCTGTGTCTTCTTATTGCATCAAATTGCAAATCATGTATGCTTCCTTGTTTTCAAGAAATGTCTGAAATAAGAAAACTACAAATATAATTTCACATTCAAACCTATACAGTTGGAAGAAGAGAACTTGGATGCATCTCCCAAGTATAGAAGAATACCTAATTATCTGAATCTATGTAGTTCCTGAAAGTTGGATAGCAAAGCAGCAAGAATTTGGCTAGCAAAGGATATCAGCCTTATCTCAAAACATTTATCCAAATTCATTAGTCACCTAAGCTTGGATGGCAAGAATTTCAGATCGTGGGGGAGGCCTTCCTGGAACACCTGCAAGTGGCCACCAGGGTTCAGGCAGCCAACATCTCAACCACCCCAGGGATAATGACTGTTTTCTCCCTACTACTTGAGAAATCCATGCTGCTTCTCATTAACAAAGAACCAGGAATGAACCAAACAAGGCTCTTCATAGTCCAAGGATGCCCCCCTCCACACACCACATGGGGAAGTCCAGGTGATTTATAATGTACCCAAACAGAAGCAAAGCATGACTCCCACATTGGCTTCCTACGGAAGCTGCTGCCAGTCTTTTAACTGGATGTACTTAAGGGCTTTGAGAAAAATTAGGAGTGTATGTTGATGTCTTTGGCAGAAAGGCATCCTAGCCTTTGACATGGCACTGTCAAGACTTCCCAAGAGGAGTAAAAGCAAGAAGAGACAGTGTCAAAGCAAATGCACCTCCCCAGCAGAAGGGTTGACATAAAAAAGGGAAGGAAATGTGCCCGTTCATCTGGAGCACCTCTTTGCCTCAGCCTAATTTATGCCACAGAGACATTACACCATTTCTCCAACTTTAATCATGTGCCCTGCCGAAGGGATTCAAGGCGGAAGAAGCAATTTATCTGCCATTTTGGGTACTTAGCAAAAATGCTGTTGGACATACATTTTTTTAATTAACAATTCCAAAAGTATATTAAAAATTTTGATTTCAATTTAATCATCTCCTACAAAGTGATGGAACCATCTTTCTTGTCAAGGGAATGCAGAGGTGTGGAAGAGAGCTGAGTGTCAGAATGCCTAAGGAGCTGTGTCCCCCACATCCATTGTTTCCTCAATGGCAAAGAGCAGGAAACTACAAGTTCTCCATGGTGTCTTTTTACCAATGCTCTCGAAGTTTTCCACCTGTCTAACAAGTGGCTTAGAATAGACCTCCTGGACTAATGAAAGAACACAGAAAATGGAGGCCACTGGTGTGAGCCACCACCACCACCGCCCACTCTCCTTCTGTCCACTTCTTAGCCTTCCAATGATAGTGATATAGCTTGTCAGAGTCAGGATCAGGGAAAGAAGAAAGAGCAGAGACTTGGGGGCCAGACATTTTGGGGAGTGTATTCTACCTCATTCTAGAGGTAAGACATTGGGGAAGTTACCCAACTCTTCACGCCCATGTCTGTAATAAGCAGAACATCATGTCTCTTCAGAGGACTGCAAAGGAATTGGTGACATGGAGCATGCGAAGTCCCCAGGGCCATGCCTGGCACACAGCAAGTCCTCCTAGGAAGCAGCAATTTCTTCTCTGTGGTCCTATTGCTGTCCCCCAGTCTGTCACTTTTGCCAGCACACAGCTCCTGACAAGTTACAGGGCTGCCAGACTCAGTGGTGAGTGGTGTGCTTTATCACTGAACAAGAAACAAAGGATCAAGGCGAAATGCCAAGAGAACCAGCTGAAACCATGACCTCTTGGAAACGGCATTGGCTTTCCTACGCTTAGCCTTTGGGTTCTCTATGGAGAATCTGCTGCATTCTGGCAACTTTGAAATTCAGTGATGTCGCCAACATAGGTCTCTGGAGATTTCAGTGTTTGACTAACCAAGTGATACAGGGGTACCAGAAGCTGGAGAGTAGAAATAAGAAGTAATCCCAGAGGGCTCTGAGGAAAAGAAAATGGTCACCACACAAAAGATGATAATACCCCAAACTTTAAAACCTTGGGGAAAATTTAACTTAGAATTTACACAAT
The DNA here is from genome assembly GCF_000164805.1 of Carlito syrichta. NCBI lineage: Eukaryota > Metazoa > Chordata > Mammalia > Primates > Tarsiidae > Carlito > Carlito syrichta. The sequence continues at coordinate 13,548 of NW_007035196.1, read as the reverse complement.
TTTAGACACCTGCAGTGTTACCATGTACCATCTCTGTGTGTTTGGTTTCTGTATATTTTTTGTATATAGATATTCCCAAGTCCAAATCCCCTACCAAATTCTTAGTTCATTGAATCAAATAGTTTTGAGAGATCGTTCTGAAGGCTACATTGTACTTTTATAAGAAATGACTTCAAATTTCAAACCATGAAGTTAAAAATCGACATATGGGACCCAAGCAAGCAGGCACGGGCCAGACATCCCTATCGGCTGTTCTGTTTTTCGCCAGCCTCCTTTGCAGATCTAAATTTAAATGTTAAATTAAGAACACGCATATACCATATGTATACTATACTTTTAGTCACAAGACTCATTATTTTTGCTATCCTTAAAACGTAAAAATGTAGGAACAGAATTGGCAAAGAATAGAATCCATTTCTTTTCATAAACCCTCCATTTAGCCCAAGCCCACCCACACCTTCATTCCAGACAGCCTAAGAGAAACTTAGAAGAATGTATCGGATTCTCAGAATGAGAATGTTCTGGATCCTCTGAGAGTTTAGGGAGGACGTAGAAAAAAGAGGAAGTCGACGGAATTTTAAGACAGAACATTAGCATGAATGTGGAAGTGCCCCCGCCGCAGTCATCATGCAATGCCAAGACGAAGCCCTCGGCGTTCCTCACAGCCTGCTCTACGCCAGTCAGTGCTGCCTCCAAAGGGAACACAGAACCTTCCTCACTCGCTCTGTGGGAGTCACGCTCTCCTTAACCACGCCTCTGAGACAGAACACCCACTGTGGAACGTTCTTGCTTTCTAAAACTCTTCTCCCTAGGCTAAGACTCCAACATGCCATCCGCCCTCTTCAAAGAGGCAATCCCAGGACCAACCTTCCTCCACCCGACATGTACAGTGAGTCTCCAGCTGTGCTACACTACAGCATCCATAGTAGGCCTGTGGGGCTGGAGGGTCAGTTTTTGGTCAAACTAAAGGGATCATACATCAGCGTGGCTTTCCCTGGTCCTGTCCTGCTGACTCACATGTTAATACCAACCCTTGCTCACTTCTCCCAATAGTGTCTGCTCTGTAGTAAGGATGCCGAGGTATACTAATGGAAGGCATCCAGGGACCATCATGGCCTTGGGTGGGGGTTCTCTGCCCCTCAGTTCATTCATATGTCATGGCTGTCACTCAGTCCATTCTGGCAATTCCCTCATCCACAGTTGTAGTCACACACATTCTCTGCCCCAGATTTCTGCTTCTGTCTTTATATTTAAAATGCAAGATAATTTTGGGATGAAATACAATGATATCTGTATCCTAACACAGGAGCCCTTCCCTTCCCTCTCACAGCATCTCTCACCCTCCATCAAGAGAACGGGGACAAGAGTCCATATTGAACAATCACAGCGGTCCCCTGGGGTTTGAGGGTCTACACAAAGGAAAAAAACAACTTTCCAGACAAGGTGTAATGGCTCATGCCTGTAACCCCAGCATTTTGGGAGGTCAAGGAGGGAGGATTGCTTGAGCCTAGGAGTTCAAGACTAGTCCAGGCAACATAGCGAGACTTTCTCTCTATGAAAGCTATAAAAATTAGCCAGGTATAGTGGTGCACACTGTAGTCCCAGCTACTCAGAAGGCTGAGGCAGAAAGATCTCCTGAGCACAGGATCATTACTCCTGCGGTAAGTAATGATCGAAAGACTGCACTCCAGCCTGAGTGACAGAATGAGATCCCAACTCAAACACACACACACATACACAAACACACACACACACACACACACACACACACACAAACTTCTTTCATGCACCAAATGCTCCAGCACATGAGAAGATGTGTCATGAGTCTTCCAAGGCTTCGACGAGTAACCAGGGTTCCCTCTTCTCCTGTTCATATGTGTTGTTTGCTAGGAATGGACAGCATGACCTTGAAAGAGTACAAGCTTTTGCCTAAGACAAACGACCTTTCCTTCAAACTGCTGCGATCTCCCAACATGCCAGGAATCCAGGGAGTCCTGGAGATCATCACCATAGTTGATGCAGAGCTCGTGAATGTGGGGTGTTCTCCTGAATAGCAGCCACTGCCTTTTCCATACCTGCTCTGGCCCAAGCATAGCCCCAATTTCCTGCACACACCATCACCTTCTGACAGCACTCCTGGGAGAGGGATGGGACTATTCCACTTAACACACGAAGAAGCCACAGCTCAGAGAGGGCAAGTAACTGGCCCTAAGGTTACCAAGTGAGTCAGTGGTAAACCAGTATTCCCAATCAACCGTGATGACATGACTCCTGTTCTTCACCACTGAGTAAACTTCCACCTGCTCTATTCCTTCATTTTTGTCCACTCTGAGGTAAAAGATCTTTGTGGAAGGAAAACTTCTGTAGTCCAAGGTTTTGTTAATAGGGGCATCAGCTGTGGCAGTTTCCATTACCATGAATGGCACTATGGTCTGAAGGCTTCAATGGCCACAGCTGTGACTCATGAGCAGCCAACAGACTTGAACCCAGGTTCTCAAGATAATGCCCCTACACTGACTAAGAGTGGTCAATGCCAACCATGGAGTCTGTATCCATCTCCTAGGGCTGTAGTAACAAAATGCCACACACTGGTGCTTGAAACAACGTAAGTTTATTCTTCAGCAGTCAAGGAGGTCAGAAGTCTGAAATCGAAATGTCAGCAGGGCCACGTTCCCTCTGAAGGATCAAAGGGAGGATCCTTCCTTGCCTCTTGTGACTTCTGGTGCCTCCTGGTGTTCCGTGATCTGGGGCTGCCTCTGTCTTCACATGGTCTGCTCCTTTGTGTCTCTGTGGCTTCTCCTCTTATAAAGATACCAGTTATCAAATTTAGGACCCACTTTAATCCAACGTGACTTCATCTTAATTAATTGCTTCTACAAAGGTCCTCTTTCTAAACGAGACTATACTCTGAGGTTCTAGGTGCACATGAATTTGAGGGAGACACAAGCTATCCCATTACAGAAGGCAAAGTCACTTCTACACCTCCCTTGGCCTGCTGGGTCAGTTTGGCTCTGATGAGAGCCTGGGCTGAAACTGCAAGAGAAGCGCTGACACTTTCAAGGTCTTTCAATGTTCTCCTGAAATCTGCACCTTAAAGAGACCACCAGCTTCCAAATCTAACCTGTACTTCCACTGGTGATATTTCCTGGAGCTCCATCGGGAACCGGGAACCAGGCCGAGGGAAGGATTGCTGCCCCAGGCACAGCAGTGTCCAGCCAGGAGGACTCTGGGATAGGAAAGGGGGGGCCTCTGAGATAAGAAGAGAGTTCCATTCTCCTTTTATGGGCCTCTTGTAGCTGTCTATAAAATGAGGAGCCAGTTCTTGGATCTTGGATATTCCTGACTGCAAGAAGACAGAGATGGGATCATACTCAGCCCATCAGTCTGTAGCGACACCTTTCGGTGGGGTGCTAAGGGTCCTGAGGGGCTGGAACTTCTGAAGAGGAGACTCTAGCCACTTCTCCTCCCATCCCTATGAACAATCCAATAAGAAACAAGTAGCAGTTCAATTTCTCAAAACTCCCCACCATTCTGTGATAGAGAGAGGAAGCAAAGAAAAGATGGTCCTTTTGTGAAGGCAATTTTTTTGTCCATTTAGGTATTTTCTGCTTCCTGAACCTTGGGACACATTTAGCACATACACACCCCACACAGTACAGAAAGGGCTTGGTGATGTATTTGCAAGCACTTCCATATACTCTTTATTTTACCAACTGAAATATCATTTCTGTCTGGGAAAGATATTGGGTATGGTTGGCTTTTATGCTTTCAGCACTTTCCCCCCTAACAAAACCCTTCCCTATAAATCTACCGTCCACAGCCTGACTTCAGAAAACACTTTAATAGTCCCCAACTCCAATATTTTCCATAGCCATCTATCCTCACGTCAAGAGTACTGAAGTGCGGAGGCTTGAATTCATCAACAGAGCTCATCAATACTTTGAGAATGGGGTTGGGAACTTAATTTACCTCTGGAAAGATGCAGGGGTGGGTGGGTGGTGTTCCAGAGAGCAGGGGAATGCACGCCAATGCTCCCTTCCACTCCCATCTTTAGAAACTAGTGGGCACTCGGCTGCCAAGGGGGAACAGGTTGGGGGGGTCACCTCCACTGTCAGTAGCAGCACCTGTGATCTCTGACCACGCATGGGGTCCCCACTCCATACACGCTGCTTGTTCATTTCCCATTTAGTACCCAGCCTGGGGCCACACATCACTTCCTGATATGGCCCCCATGAGCTGCTTCTGTCCCCATCCCATGCCCATCTTGAAACAGGACTCAACTCTATTCTCATTCTAAAGCAAATCCAACCTCACAAAGTACACCCAGCAAGACAGATATCTCTGAAGATTTGGGAGAGAACCACATCATATGTCACACCGAAAACTTCTTTTAAATCCTCCTTGGACAGGTCTCTGGCTGCAGCTGCCTCATCTTTCTCTCTCTTCTTCTTGATTTGCTCATAAAAAATCAATTCAACTTCCTCCTCGTCATCTGTCAACCCCATCAGGGTGGGAGATTGGAAATAATCACCAATAATACCAATGATAACAACAACTTTGTACAGTTGGGCTAATTTTTATCTTGTTCACTTGTTTTGTTTTCATCTCTAGAGATGGGGAGGCTGAGGCTCTGGTAGGAGGAGGAGTAGCTTGTGGAAGGTCACAGAGCTGGGTAAGAAGCAAGGTCGGGGTCCGAGCCCAGTGCCACGAGACCTCTGTTCTTACAACACTGACACCTGGAACACAGTTAATCGCTTTCCTGTGCTTCCATCATTTTTGTGGATGTTTTTAAGACTTTCCGCCAGATGTACATATCTTTAGTGTGGGTCAGCATACCCAGGAATAAAATTTTGCTGAGCACATTTCTAATGTACCCAGGATAATAAACAGAAACAAAATGAAATGGGGAACAAAGGTGGATCACTTTCAAAGTTCTTATTTACAAACAAAAAAATAGAAAGCTGGAAGAAAAGGAATTGAGAAACAGCAAGTTTCCTGGCCAAGGAGACCCTAGACGAGTTACCATCCCTTCACGGGCCTTAATTTCTCACTTACAAAATAGAAGTTGACCATGGTTTCTTCCAGCTCTAAAATGCTTAGTTTCATTCAATTAATTGTATACATGATAATTAAGGTTTATCTCTAAAGGATCGAATCCCTGTCATTAAATGCATTCATTTAACAAAAATAGCAGCAACTACCACTTATTGAGCATCACATATGTGCTAGGTATTTTATCTGCAATGTCTTGAGTCTTAAAACAATCCTAAGAGACAAGAATTACCACCCCATTATATAAATGACCAAGACTCCAAAAGTCTGATGGTCTTGAGGCTGAGAACTGAGATTTAGAGCTGTACCTTTCTAAGTCCTAGGTTCTCCAAAGTTCCTCCACCAGCAGGACAACCAGGAGACTCAGAACTGACAGTCCTGGACTGAAGACCAGCCATGAAAAAGAGCCAGTCATGTAGGGTATGGGAGTGCCCAGTTCTTGCCTGCAGTGTGAACCACAAGATGTGTGTGTGTGACCAACCTCCATGGGGGCCAGGCTGGAGTTTTCCAGGGGCTGAAGAAAATCCATCTAATACCCTCAGTGCTCTCCAGGGAAAAGAAAACCTCAGTTCATAGGACAAAGGACATGCAGCTGGTGTGGTCCTGCCTGTGGCTCAGTCCAGGACCCCTGAGAGAGGGCAGCACATCTCTTGGGATGCACACAGATGTGAGGGACAGACCCAAGAGGAGACAGAAGGTAGGCATCTGTGCTACAGAACAGCCACACTGAGTAACACCCTCATCTCCATGCTTAGGGCTTCATAACATCCTTTCAGTCATAACTGCAAAGCAGCTGGCATTTTATGAGGGCTAACGATGCCTCAGGAAGTGTGGAGGGCCATTACGACTCACTCCCTCACTGAATCTTCATCATTCTGCCAAGTAGGTGTCATTATTTATCCCCATTTTTCAGAGGAGGTAACTGAGCCCCAGGTTGGCTATGCTATTAGCAGAGCCAGGGTTCAAACCCAGGTGGTTTGTTTTCAGAGGCTGAGCATTCAACCTCCTTGTTGACTGCTAGAACTAACTGGAGTCCCCATGGAGTCCTTACTGCCACTGTGAGACAGGGAGGGAGAAGGCACTGAGGGCTGCAGGGGGTTGGGACCCAAGGTCTGGCACTAGGCAGGGACCACACCAAGGCTTGGTACTTCTAGCATCAGTGTTTTTCCTTGGAGCCCGACTCTTACCAAGAAGTCACAGCACTTGAGGTGAGCAGGCAGGGAGGCAGACAGTAATGGGAGGCACAGCATCTAGGCAAAGCCTACCAGTAAACAAAGAGTCTACTCGGAGCTCCCCTGGGTCCCAGAGGCCATAAGGAGCCGAGAGCCCAGCCTGAGCACTTCCTGGGGCAGCAGATTCATTTTGTGGACCTGAAGACTTTCCTCGTATGCAAAGGGGGAAATGGACACAAACAGACCAAGGGCTAGTCCAGGGCCAAATCATAATTTTCTAAGACTCAAGCACAGCATGCTTTCTGTGACTGAGAAGCCCTTCCTCTCAAAGTGCTCTCATTTCTATCTTCCTCCTTCTGAACCATGAGTATTCTTCCACCTCCCTGACTCCATGTCTTGGTCATGACTAAGGCAGAAATGTAAGACCCAAGTCTTCCCCATTCATCATGGTGAGCATTGCAGTGGGAATTAAACCTCTTCTATGAGGTCTATGTGCTCCTCATCTCAGTCCCCCAATCCTGTGCCTTCAGCGTGTGCACCCCATGCTGTAGCAGCCATGCCCCACAACTGCAGGATAATATCTCCTCTTGCTGTCCTGGGCCTGGTTCCCCTTCCCCTGGGGGTGAGACATGTAACACTGACCCACTGATTTGAGGTGCGTGACAGGGTCCAGGAGCCAAGGTGGGATAACAAGTGGGGCCAGAAGGGGAGGGTAGGGGTTCCCAGAACACACACCTCCCAATGAAGAGCAGAAGTTTCCGTGAAGGCTGAAGCCCTTCCTCACCTTCCTCACCCATCCAGTATCTTTGCTATGTGGAGATACAGTGGTGGAACTTGAGGGCATAAGCCCTGGGAGGGGTTCAAGCCGGGGGAGGGGGTTGCTCCTTTCCACATGTCTTGTTCAGAGAGTCCATTTCTGGGCCTGGCTGGAGAGGTCCACATCCCAGCTCCCACGGGGACAGATAGGCATCACATCAAGGATGAAACAGTCTACATTTCTACAAGTCACACTAGCATCTGTCTGCTTCCACAAAGGATCTAGCACTGTTGGGGAACAGCTGCCTCCCCACTTCCAGCCCGTTCTCCACACAGCAACACCATGAGTCCCTGTGAACAAAATGACTCCCCTGCTTCAGGCGCCTGGACGCACCCCATCACCTCCCACACAGCTGACAGGAGCCTTGCCACACAGCCCTTGCCTGGCTCAGAGTACAGCCTCACCTTCTGCCGTGCATGCCTCCTGGCCTCTTTTTCAGCCTCACAACCCTTGTGCTTGCCCTGGCGGCTGTGCTATCTGGGACTCTCACACACAGGTTTCCCTACAGGGGTGCCTCATGCCTCCAGTTCCTCGGTTCAGTGTCCTCTTCTGGGTGGCTCGCCTTCATCCCCAGGGTGGGGCAAGTCACTCTCTTCTGCAGACCCTTCCTGCACATAGTACATGAACTTGTCCTGGCTCCTACCTCATGACAGGAGTGATTCTTGTTCAGCAACTCTCATCTGTACACAGGGATGGCTCAGACCCTCTGTGTCCTGCACTTCCCCACCCACTCTAGCCTTCTCTGGGCCTCCAGAGGGGCCTTCGACACTTCTGTGCTTCTCTCATCTCCTCCTCCAGAGCTCTCTGGGCATCCAGACTGCTCCCCAGTCACAGGCTACTCCCCATCCCCACTGCTGCCTAGAGACTCCTCCATCTGGGAGGGTACCTGAGCTCTCAGTATAAGCTTCCACTTTTCCTCATCAAAGCAGCCTGGCCTTTGCCACCTTTCCAGGTAACTTCCCCTCAGAAGAACTGTGTCCGGGTCATAGTTCCGCCTGCCACCTGATTGGCAAATGACACATTCATTCTGGTTTTTGTCCTTCTTACTCCCAAAGTGAGGGTGCTGATGGCATCATCTCATTTTTAACATTCAGTGACTCCACACTCTGATGTGAACGAACATATCAACAATGAGGAGTGCCTTATGGGGTAGTCCTCCTGTCCAGATTTTCATGGGGGCTTTTTTTTTTTTTTTTTTTTGCCTTAGTCCTCAAAGAAATGCATCTCTAATGGGTGGAATATCAGGTACAGTGGCATGTGGTGAGTAGAAATTTGGGTCCCAAAAAGGGAGGCTTCATGGCGCCTTCTACATTATCCCGAAGTAGTCATACATACTTCCTTGGTGTTCCTAGAGCATGAATTAAAAACCAGCCACAACACATCCCACCCTGACCATATAATAACAGGAACACACCTGTGGCTCTTACTTTGACAGGGGACGTTTCTGTTGGAACAGAGCTCACAGGTATCTGAGAGCTAAGCATAGGGTGAAGCAAGCCTGGCTCATTGAGTGCTGCTGCTAACCCACGTCACTGAGTCACCTACGTTGACCTGGCAGTCTTGTTCTGCTTTCAGCCCATCACTAGCACAGTCTTCAGTAGAATCCATCTCTCCTAGGATCTAAGCCCTTCTGGAAGCTCTAGATCCCCTGAGCCCACAGGAGCATGAATAAACACAAGCACAGTCACTCAGAGTACTTAAGAGTGTGTGGTAACATCATGGTGCTCAGGAGGTTGGGGATGGTCTAGAAGCTGAGGACGCCTCCCCCGTGGATGGAGACCTGGGGAAACCCTGGTTCCAGCAAGCATTTAGAGCATCAGCTGGGAGAAGCATCGAGCCCCACACCATAAAAGTTATTATCTCACAGGAGAGTAGTTTTTTCTTCGATTTGTATCTAAATACGAGGTTAAAATGAGTGCTGGGTAGAGAAGGGAGCACACGAGCATTTAAGTCATTTATAGTTTACATTTTTATGGCACAGCAGAGATCGGCATCCATTTTCCATCTGCAATTAGAAGACAGAGCAGTCTGCCAGACCTCCGTGTAAATTGTGCCTATTAAAAGAGTCTGCGCCGGGCAATGATTGATCAACATCGAGGATTTATTCACTGAGCTAACAGCGGTTTTTACTTTTGCCATTACCCAGGGTGATACATAACAATTTAGATAATGCACCCGGACAGATGCATTTATAACCCTGATGTCAGAGTCCTGCCTTGGAGACTGGTCAGCCTTGGGGGAGGAGGACACACTGTTCCCGGTCAGACCAGAGGGTCCAGAGCCAGACTGGCCTTGGGTCCGCCATCCCAAGGCAGGGCCTACACTGTGCCAGCGGGAAGGAGTAGGGACAGAACTGTCGTCTGACTCCTTAGCAGCACACTGAGCCTGTGTGCAGGCAGGTCTCCCTCACTCTCCTCATCTGTCGGTGGGGATAAAACAGCTGTTGCAGGGGTGGGAGGAGGGAGCTGTGAAGCTAAAATGAGATGCATGACAGCAGGTTTATAGAGATTCCATTATTCATAAGTGCATATGTGTGCATGCAGGAGGGTCCTAGCTGAGTGCACACACATATATATGCACACACCCATACATGGAAAATCCTCTCTCCCCAGCTCTCCTGCACAAGTACTAAGCCACTTCCCTTTAGTATGGGGTTTTCTCCCAGAGGCACCGGATGGAGTTTAACACCTTTGCTGAGTCTTAGTGACAGGTGCTGAATGCTCCCTTCTCAGAATTACCAGTCTGCTCTTTTTTGTCTACAGGCTCCTGGGTGACAGACCTTGGTGAAGAGGCATGCTGGGTGAGGCAATCCTGATGGCTGTCCCGTGGGAGATGAGCACTGTGGAAACACAGGGACGCTCCACCCATACTCCACAGGGTTCTACATCTCTCCTGCCACCATGCGCTCCCCTCTCCCCAATCTGTGCTTTCTGGTTATCTCCCTCAGGAGGTCCCAGGGGCTTCTCCCAACTTGACATACCCGCAGAAAACTCATCACCTTCCCCAACCTATTGCTCCAACCTCATTCTCCTTCTTCTACACCGTCAGACACCAGCTTTCTCTGGGTAACCAAGTGACTCATACACTGAGTCCTGTTAGGTTAGGTTCTTCGGCCTAAATATCTCCCCACACTGTTAGGTTCTTCTGCCTAAATATCTCCCCACACTGGCCTCACCTCTCATTCTCACTGTGGCCACCAAATGTGTCAAATTCCACCTGGAGAAGGGCTCTGTTCTCTTCACACCCAGTCTCCCCACCCTCCAGACATTCCCTAGCACCTTTCTAAAACACAGATCTAACTATGTCCTTCCTCTGCTTTAAACTTTTCAATGACTCCTGCCAAAATCAGCTTTGCTTGGAAATATGTCTGACAAACATTTCTTAAAAAGACTCGACTATGCCATCTGTATTAGTCTGGGTTCTCCAGAGAAACAGAACCAATAAAATATGTGTATGTGTATATGTGTATATATATATGTATACACACACACACACACACACACACACACACATATAGCGAGAGAGAGAGAGAGACAGAGAGAGAGAGAAATTTATTTTTAAGAAATTGGCGCCTGTGTGTTTGGAGGCCCAGAGAAGAGCCCATGTTACATACAGTTCAAGTTCATAGGCCACCTGCTGGCAAAAGTCCTTCTTACCCAGGGGAGGTCAGTCTTTGTTCTATTCAGGACTTCAAATGATTGGATAAGATCCACCTACATTATGGAAAGTGTTCTGCTTTACTCAAAGTCTGCTGATTTAAATGCCATTAACGTCTAAAAAAAAAGGACCTCACAGAAACATGCACCTCCAGAATAACATTTGACCAAATATCTGAACACTGGAGCACCTTAACCCAGTTAAAATGACACATAAAATTAACCATCACACTAGCTTTCCTCTAGAATAAAAAGATTGAGGTTTTGGGAAACAAGAAAGACTTTCTTCCTCCTGCATGACAAGTGCAAATTCCTTTAAGTGTCTCCAAGAAAACCAAATAAGCACAATCAGAAACACAAAAGATGAAGTCACATCTGACCCTGAAAAAATACAAAAGATCATTAGAGACTACTACGTACACTTGTATGGAAACAAACTTGAAAACCTTAAGGAAATGGAGGACTTTCTGACATCACACAACCTACCTAGGTTGGAACAAGAAGAAATTGAGACCCTAAATAGACCAATAACAATCAAGGAAATCGACTACGTAATAAGAAAGCTTCCTACAAAAAAAATCCCTGGTCCAGATGACTTTCCAGCAGAATTCTACAAGACATTCAAGGAGGAGCTGATACCAATCCTACTGAAGGTATTCCAGGCAATTGAAAAAGATGGAACTCTCCCCAAATCATTTTACGAAGCCGACATCACATTGATACCCAAGCCAGGTAAAGATCCAACAAAGAAAGAGAACTACAGGCCAATATCTTTGATGAACATAGATGCTAAAATTCTCAACAAGATCCTAGCAAACCGGATTCAGCAATACATCTCAAAAATCATCCACCATGACCAAGTAGGCTTCATTCCTGGGATGCAAGGCTGGTTCAACATTCGTAAAACCATAAATGTAATTAAATACATCAACAGATGTCAAAACAAAAACCACATGATCATATCATTAGATGCAGAAAAAGCTTTTGATAAAATCCAGCACCCCTTCTTGATAAAAACCCTTGAACATCTAGGCATATGGGGAACATACCTCAAAATAGTAAAAGCCATCTATGAGAAACCCACAGCCAGCATACTCCTAAATGGACAAAAATGGGAA